>NC_057813.1:664993309-664998512 GCF_018294505.1 Triticum aestivum | reverse complement strand
AAAAAAATGTAGTCGCTTCGCTCGCTCAGTCCCCTAAAAGGGAATTGGTGCAGTCACTCAACAGTTGACCAGTTGACTGGTCAATCGTTGACTTTTTAATAAAATATAAAAATATAATTAAAAATTGATTTTGTTCTAAAAAACTCGTGAATTCAAAATTGTTCATGGATTTTAAAAAACATCAGATATTAGAAAACATTCATTGACTTAAAAAAATTCATTGAATTTGAAAATAACTTCATTAATCATAAAAAAAGTTTGCAAATGTGAATAGAGTTTATCAATTTTGAAAAAAGGTTCACAAAGTTGAAGAAAGTTCATTGATTTCATAAAATTGCATCGAATTTGAAAAAAGTTCATCAAATTCGTAAAAAAAAATTGATTGATTTTGAGGAATGTCACTGAATTTGGAAAAAAGTTAAAGCAATTTGAAAAAAATCATTATTTTTTTAAAAGTTCATAAATCTGAAAAAAGTTCATCTATTTTGAAAAGATGTTCACGAATTTGGAAAAAGTTATCAAGACCTCAGAGGATCATGGAGACATTCCCGGGGCCAAGGGTTATACCATATCATGCTATTATGAATTGTGTGAGATGCTTATCCTTTTTGTTGTTTGCACCACTTGATTGCGCAAACAGTCAATTATTAGGGTGATCTTCAAACAGAAAATATCAAGTTACAAGTGTTTTTCCAAGTGTTGCAACCGTCTACAACACGTAGCAATCCGAAGTGCGTCATGCCCACATGAGTACAAACAAATCGTGATGAAAGGTTAGACCGTACAAGCAAAAACACTCGGTGTCTTGAGGTTCTAGGAGAATCACTCTGAGCTCAGAGCATGAAGCATAGAAAGATGAATAAGAGTCATATGGAGATATGAGCGGCAAAAGTTTGCCTACCAGTTGAAGTTCAAGTCATCAGTGATGTTCACATCAATGGTTGTGAATAAGATCAGGATCTTGAATCACTTAAAATCATTATGAGAGATATTGGTTTGAGTGGGAGCATAGTTATGTTTTAATTTATTTTAATCAATAGTGCAAAAATAATGTATATGTGTAGTTTGCATTATAGTTGGAGAATAATGGCTGACGGTTCTACCTTTCCCGTTGAAATTGATTAACTGTTATTTATCTGATTGAATCTTTACAATTGGTAAACGTAATGAGAGGATTGCCCTCTAGAGTGCCAAGAAGGATTTTGTACTGCATGCTTACAATACTCTAGAGACTCACATCCTTTGATCCAAAAGGCTAGAATTACATTACACTCTGCCTGCCTCCGAGAAACTCGATCTTCAAAATGTTTGGGATAGTTATGTGATATTTTTGGAAAATTGTTTTCAGAAACAAACAAAGAATAAAGGACATGTGATATGTAAAGAAGTATTTTGTTTGCAAGTTCTAGTGAAGCATTCAACTATGTTTAAGACTGAAATGTGTATGATCCGGAAGAACGCCAATCATGAGTTGATGGTTAGAACTTAAAGAAAAAGAACGAGATCAAAGGATGTAATGAGACTTACATGCCTAGAGAAGTTTGGGGCTCATGCAACTCTTAAAGTTGGATGTTTTTCTCTGAGTAGGGGAAATATTGAAGTAAAACTATAAGAAGTAAAAGGCACAAAGAAAAAAGACTAGAATGTCCAACTCAGATATGAATGTCACACAAGTTATAAGATGTAGAGAATTTTGGTCAAGTAAGTGTAATTATCGAGAATTATGATTAGATTGTTGATCACTAGTTCTTCGAGATTGTGGTTAAAAGTACATAGCGCATCTCAAACATAATAAAAATTACATCAAGATTTCAAGATCACCGAACGACCACTACTGCTGTAAGAACGAGCCACCGACGCGTCAATGTCGTCACTCCCCTACCAAAGCCGGCTTGCGGTTGGGACAAGGTTTTGGTTACCGAATGGTGCATTTTTACCGAGGGGGGCGGTAAACGTGGTTACCACGGTTACCACAAAATTTCGAGCAAATTTTGAATGAATTTCAGACTAAATTTATAATTAAATTTTGAATTCAAATTCTTTCCAAATAGATATAGATAGCACTTGCACTTATATTTGTCATAAAAGAGCTACGAGCTCAGTGGAATGTTATCTATGAGCGTGCTATCAGGTGCTGCCATAATTTACTATACATTGAGCGTTTGAATTCAAAAAATTCGATTTTTTTTGCTCAAAATGCCCATTTATCAAGGGGGACCGAAATATGCGGTAATTGTGGTAAACCTCAGAATTTCGAGTGGTAACCAAAACCCTTGTTGGGAGTCATTTCTTAAAGACAAGGCACATATGTTATCTCCGGAAATTTCCTGGTACCATTTTTTTTGCAAGAAAATTTCCGATCTATTCATCTTCAAACATGGTAGTACAACGAATACTAGAAATAATAGAAATTATAACCAGATCCGTAGACTACCTAGCGACAACTACAAACACTGAAGCGAGCCCTCCAAACCTTATGAGGGGGCCGGTGTATGGACCATGTGCAGGAAGTAGTTCATGGAGGATGGCCCACACCGTTTTTAAAGTTTTATTAAACATTCCCTTGTGCTGGTGCAAATTCGGTGACAAGTGTGTCATGGAATGGCCGAGCTCATTGTCTTATGATTGACCATGATTGGATGCACTGTGACCATGTGAAAACCACAGACACCATCAGTGAGGGAAAAAAAGATAAGCGGCAACACAGATATGTTACAGTGTTGAAACAGATGAAATGTTCTTACTAGGGTCTTGAGCCATGCTTATTGGGTTAGAGGCGTATGGTTTTTTTTCTTCCGTTGCAACACATGGGCATGCTTGCTCGTTATTCTAAAAGACTCCTACATAGTCCGCCAAGCTGGAGCACAAAGAATTCCACCAAGTCCATCTCGTACGCCACAGGCGTCCGACTCAGTTTATCATTGGATAGTGGCCCCAAGCAATCCATGACCTTTTCCATTACCTTCTTCTCGAGGTCGAGGATGAAGATGGCGCTGCTCCTGTACAGCACGAGCAGGGATCCCATGTTGAAGTTAAACCACTTCTCTAAGGGCTGACTTAGCGGGTGATACTTCGGGTACGGCACCGCAGTTGGAATTCTGATCACAGTGCGAAGCCAAGCCGCAGGGGTGTCGTCGCCACCTTCTCCGCCTTGCTGCGTCCAAACAGTCACGTGCACGAGATACACGCAAGCGATAGAAAGCTTGCCGTCTCTGCTCACGCAGAGGAGCGGTGAGCCTCCGGCACGGACGGGGAGCTTCGTCATGGAGAAGCGCGCCATGCTCGTGCCCACCTCCGCGCTGAGTTTGTACAGCAGGTGGTGAACTCGATCAATGCACAGCCAGTGCGCCGCGCCCTGGTGAACAACGGCGGATCTCTCACCCACAAGGGAGATGTGGGGGCTGTCCAGGCACAGGGTGGGAGCGCTCCAGCTGCGCGTGGCGGCGGAGTAGGAGTTGAGATACACCCCAAGATTTTGTACGGTGGCCAGGAGCAGCTGCGAGAACGCGAAGCACCCTGGCAATGATGGCGGCTGCTTCCCATCGAGGTCGCCGCTATCGGCGGCTGTGATGATGGCGTAGCCGTAGACGGAGCACTCAAGAGGCGGAATAACATGGCGTTCGCCGGTGATAGGGTTGCAGAGGCCGAGGAGCTGTTTGGTCGTGGCCAATGTGCGGGGGACCAGCTGCATCAGGACGATGCCGCGGCGCGCTGCTAGGGGCTGGGCGTAGTTGAAGGTGCCATCATCGTCGGCGACGAAGGAGGTGAGGGCACAGGCCTTGGGGCCAAGCGGCGACCCCGGCGCCGGCAGGAAGGTGGGTGCGAAGACCGAGGTGTGCTGCATCATCCGCGTATCCATCATCCTTCCACACCGATCGAAACTCGTCTGCTGAAAGAAGAAGCCGAGGAAGCGCGCGTGGTGCCCCATGCCCTGGCCCGGGCACAGTCCGCGGAGGAAGGCCGGGTCGGTGAAGCGGCGCAGCCACCGTCGGCATGTCACGGCGAGCATAAAGAGGCCTTTGACGGTGCCCACGCGGGACAGGACCTGGAGGATGACGTCCTCCGGCAAGGCCGCGATGCCGTCCATGCTTCTCCGTGTCTTGGCAGCCGCGTCCGCCATGTTATGTTACCCGTGCACGATCGATTAGCGCTTTGCGCTGATGACGGTTTGCTTCGGCCGTACGTACGTAGCTAGTTGGGATGATGGATCGATTGTTGCTGCTCCGAACCCCAGAGATTTCCAACTAGTACTACTCATCATGTAAGCAAAGCCAAGAACTCGATGGAAAGCACGATCGATTCCGATTCAAACACAGGCCGAAAGTTGTGGATTATATTCCAACACGCCATAATTCCTACTGTGCACGTGCAACACTCCATAATTCCTTCCTCAAAGTAAAACACAACTGTAACTCATTGGATCGGAATCGCTTAGAGCTACTTGCTCTATCCTGGCACTAAACCATGAAATAAATTGTTTGAGGAGGTAGTATCTGTAAAACTTAAGTGAACTGTGTTGTTTTCGCCCGTATGTTTTCAGCCGAGCATTCGCAGCGGGTTTCCTGCCAGTGCGCTAGCTTGCTTCCCTTCTTTGCCTTCTCCTCGTCCATGCTTGTATGAGGCCGTTGAACTTTGTATTTCCGGTAAGCAATTAGTGAAAGCGGAGGCCCGGTTGAAAAAAAAACGGCAGAGCTTTTTGCAATATGTTTCAGGGGTTTGGGTGTTTAAAAGAATTTGCTGCGTGGGATTCACGTCGGGGGGCCCATGAGGGACCGACAAGCTCAAGGGGCACGCCCTAGAGGAGGGTGGGCGCGCCCCCAGGCTTGTGGCTCCCTTGACCACCCCTGGTGCATCTCCGGTACTCCGTACTCCGTGGGTCTATTTTGGTTCATAAAAAATCATGGTAAATTTTCGTGGCATTTGGGCATCGTTTGATAGGGAATTTCTGAAAAGTCAAAAACATGCAGAAAATAACAACTGACATTGGGCACTAGGTCAGTTTCATAAAAATCATACAAAAGTACACCAAAATCATATAACATTGTTGCAAACATGATACGAATACTTCATAAATTATAGATATATTAGAGACGTATGAGGGCCAGGGAGGAGGGGGGCAGAGGTGGGCGTGTGCGACAGAGCAATAAAAAATTTACTCGAGCCCGTTTCGGTGGAGTATATTTACTCCTTCGGTTCAGGTCGG
>NC_057813.1:664943568-664990952 GCF_018294505.1 Triticum aestivum | reverse complement strand
GGGAATGCTTGTGAAAAACAAACATTGTATTATTGGATGGACAAGCACCGTATATCAGGAGTATTTGTTGAGCCGACGGAGCGCGACGCGGGTTCATACGGTAACTTACTAATGCCCCTGTGGTGTGGGAAAGATTGATTGAAGAGTACAAAACGATGATGGGACGTATTTCAGACCGTATGCGGATTCTTTCCTGCCTGCGAGTGCGACCTCCGGCCGTGCGCGTGCGCGCCTTTGTCCGAGTAGTACGAGAGCCCGGCCGGACTTGCCCTCGCGTGAGAACGTAGAGTACGAGAACCCGGCCGGCAAGCCGGAGAAAGTATCCGACGTACCCCGGCCGCGCGTTATGCCTCTCAATCCATCGGCAAGGCGTTGCAGTGGCGTGCGTCACATCGTACCGCCGTGGGAACGGAGCGTGCGTCACATCGTGCCGCAGCGACAAGGTTTCCCTGGGATCGCGGCCGAGCTCAGCTGTGTGGCTTCGGCTGCGCCCGGTCCGTCGTGCACTGAGGGCTGCGATGTGGACTGGAGCCAGTGATGTGCGGCATCGGGAAGCGAGGGCAGGGCAATATGGTATTGATGTAGAGGCCGGGGTTATCTTTCTTTTTGAAAAAAAAGGCAGGGCATATGCAGTGTGGGGAAATATCTGGTGGTACCAACAATTATATGCTCCCATGATACCAATTCAAAAAAACCAAATTGAAACGTTTCAAAAAAACAGAAAAAAAAAATCCATGGATGTTCTCAGCATATGTGTCTACAAACTCAACCCGGCAATCCGACCCATCGGTGACCGCGTCCATGGGCACCCGACACAAATGGGTAGGGTATGGGTCATCGTGTTCAACCATGGGCAAGCCCGATGGGTAACCCGATTAGCGATGGGCGGGGCATGGGTCTAAGTTTGTACCCATGGGTTACCCGATGAAAATTATTAATCAAAATACCTTTAAATTTCATATTCATATGTTGCATAGGATGCACATACATCAGATATATAAGTTGTACAGAGTCCCAAACCTCATAAACAAATGACCCAGTCACGTACGTAATGTTGTACATGTCTTTAAAGGCCACAAGGCAAAAACGTAGGAAGCCCAACAACGCACAGCTATATTACTATTTATCTCTAGGCCTTTGATTCTTTCACATTTCTTTTCAAGAATGAAGGCCCAACAATGTTCGGCCCATACAGCACACACATCGTTGGTTCAGGCACCTAGTAAAGTTTAGTACCACCTCGGCCGGCCATGGGAATAGAGAAGTCGCGGAGACTATAAAAGGCAGTTGCTGGGAGAAGTGCATCTCTGAACGCAGCAGCAGCTGCACCTAGGGCATCTTGGAAAGCAAACTGAAACGTATATGCGTATTCAAAGGACCAAACCTGACACCACACAGTTGCTAGGCCACGAACGCCCACGCTGCACATTTCGTCCATGCCCAGAGCGAGCTCACGGGCAACGTATATGTCATACACACCAGAGGACGCGTCCCCTGCATGCGTGCATGGTGCCCCCCCCCCCTCATGGTTCGTCTCTGGGACAGACCGGAACCCCGGCGTCCGTTTCTACAAGTGCCCGAACCAGGGATTTAGTCTGATTTTTGTACGCCCGTACATCAGATGAACTAGTTTTTGTTGCTTTTTTTGTGTATTTTGCTCATCATTCAGCTTGAAAACTGGGGCAGTACGAAGGGCTGTGTGTATTTTACTGGAGCCGGGCCGCCGTGACGTGAAGACTGCACGTCGCAGCGGAAGCACCGGCTGCTGTTCTTGCGGTTCCGCAAGACATGCGCCCGAGCTGTGCTCCCCACATGACATGCACCCGAGCTGTACTCCTTGTCAAATCGCCGGGCCCGCGCGCCAAAAGGACAATGCCCCACACTGCATGGTCTGTCCACTTTTGGGCGTCAGACCTGTACCTGGGCCGAGCCCACCACGGGCGACTTGAGCGCTGTATTTGCTTGTATCGAGCCAGTATGTCCGCTTTACTGATTTTGACATTTTCTTTTGCACGGATCCCCTCGCGCAGCACGGCCGTCGATGCGTTGCGTGCATCTGCCGCTGCGTGCAGGACGGCCGCTCTCCAGCTGCTGGCCGCTTGTTTCTGTAACTTGCCATCACAACAACTTGTGGTTTTGAGAAAGATTCGCTCCTCAAGCAGGTGCAGTCATTTGTGTCATGTGACAGTAAAAATAAATATTTATTTCAAACCCGATGGGTGCCCTAATGGGTCGGGTTGCCCGATGGGTTCGGGCATGGGTATGACTCAAGACCCATGGGTAGGGTCGTGGGTCTGCTCCTTTGCCCATTTGCTATTCGGGCATGGGTTTCATAGAGCTCTACCCGGTGAAACCCGACCCGACTGCCGGCTTGACTACAAACCCTAAAATATATTCGGATCCCAATTCGATATACACATTGAGAATAAAAAAAAGGCAAATCTGTTGTGAATCATGTATTTTTCACACTGTTCATGTTTTTTTCTTTATTCACACTATTCATGCTGAATTTGTCTTTTTTGTTTTTCACTGTACAATTTGAATTTGGATCTGATTTTTTTCTATAGTTTGTACACACATATGTTGAGAACATCCATGCTTTTTTCGATTTTTTTTGAAACATTTCAATCTAATTTTTTTGAATTGGTATCATTGGAGCATATGTCCACAGGGCTTATCTCAATTTTTCTGTTTTTTTATTTGGGCTCATCTCCCTCTCCCATTGAAATTTTGAGGCGCATTAAATCTTTGCATGTAAGAATTAAAAAGAAACTCACCAATACAATACATATAGTGTTTCTACTTATCTAGTGGCCAAGCATGTATGCACTGCAATTAGACCAAATTAATGCATTCGTTTAATTTGGGTAGTTTTATAAAGTATGAGATACATTCTTAGACTCACCATGTACCTTGATTGATGAGATTTTATATTTGAGCCTTGTAAACCGGAAAGGAAGGAGTACCACCATATTGATGGGGAACGTAGCATATGCAATTCCAAAAAAAAAATCTTACGCTCACGCAAGATCTATCTAGGAGATGCATAGCAATGAGAGGGGGAGAGCGTGTCTACGTACCCTCGTAGACCGAAAGTGGAAGCGTTTGTCGACGCGGTTGATGTAGTCGAACTTCTTCTCATTCCAACCGATCAAGCACCGAACGTACGGCACCTCCGAGTTCTGCACACGTTCAGCTCGATGACGTCCCTCGAACTCTTAATCCAGTAGAGTGTCGAGGAAGTAGATGAGTTACGTCAGCACGATGGCGTGGTGACGGTGATGGTGAAGTTATCCGCGCAAGGCTTCGCCTAAGCACCACGAGAATATGACTGGAGGCGTAAACCGTGGAGGGGGGCGCCGCACACGGCTAACAATCGTTGGCGTGTGCTCTAAGCACCCCCTCGCCATGTATATATAGGTGGGAGGGGGCTACTTGGGGGCCCTATCCCAATTCGCCCCCCTTTCCTTTTACCGGAAGGCATCAAAAGAGAAGAGAGGGAGGAGGAAGGAAAGGGGGGCGAACCCCCTTCTCCTTCTCCTATTCAACCTCCTTCTTTAGGGGGGGGGGCGCCACCCCTTGTGGGCTGGTGTGCTCCCCTCCGATGGCTCATAAGGCGCATTATTCCCCCGGGGGTTTCGGTAACCCCCCCCCCCGGTACTCCGATATATACCCGATACATCCCGGAACACTTCCGGTGTCCGAATATTATCGTCCTATTTCGAGGCTCCTCGTCATGTCAGTGATCTCATCCGGGACTCCGAACAACATTCGATCACCAAATCACATAACTCATATAATACAAAATCGTCATCGAACGTTAAGCGTGCGGACCCTACGGGTTCGAGAACTATGTAGACATGACCGAGACACCTCTCCGGTCAATAACCAATAGCGGAACCTGGATGCCCATATTGGCTCCTACATATTCTACGATGATCTTTATCGGTCGAACTGTTATGACAACATACATAATTCCCTTTGTCCATCGGTATGTTACTTGCCCGAGATTCGATCGTCGGTATCTTCATACCTAGTTCAATCTCGTTACCGGAAAGTCTCTTTACTCGTTTCGTAATACACCATCCTGCCCGAGATTCGATCGCCGGTATGCTTCTCTGAGGTCTTTCATTGAAAACTTTTATTCAAGTATCCTTCTATTCTATCCAAAAATTCTATATCATTTCCAATCAACAATGTGTCATCCACATATAAATTAGAAATGTTGCAGAGCTCCCACTCACTTTCTTGTAAATACAGGCTCCTCCCGAAGTCTGTATAAAACCATATGCTTTGATCACCTCATCAAAGTGTATATTCCAACTCTGAAATGCTTGCACCAGTCCATAAATGGATCGCTGGAGCTTGCACACTTTGTTAGCACCTTTAGGATCGACAAAACCTTCTGGTTGCATCATATACAACTCTTCTTTAAGAAATCCATTAAGGAATGCAGTTTTGACTTCCATTTGCCAGATTTCATAATCATAAAATGTGGAAATTGCTAACATGATTCGAACAGACTTAAGCATCGCTACGGGTGAGAAAGTCTCATCGTAGTCAACTCCTTGAACTTGTCGAAAACCTTTTGCGACAAGTCGAGCTTTATAGACAGTAACATTACCATCAGCGTCAACCTTCTTCTTGAAGATCCATTTATTCTCTATGGGTCGCCGATCATCGGGAAAATCCACCAAAGTCCACACTTTGTTCTCATACATGGATCCTATCTCGGATTTCATGGCCTCAAGCCATTTATCGGAATCTAGGCTCATCATAGCTTCTTCATAGTTCATAGGTTCGTCATGTTCAAGTATCATGACGTCCAGAACAGGATTGTCGTACCACTCTGGTGCGGATCGGGCTCTGGTTGACCTACGAGGTTCAGTAGTAACTTGATCTGAAGGTTCATGATCATCATCATTAGCTTCCTCTCTAGTTGGTGTACGCATCATGGGAACAGATTTCTCAGATGAGCTACCTTCCAAATTGAGAGAAGGTACAATTACCTCATCAAGTTCTACTTTCCTCCCACTCACTTCTTTCGAGAGAAACTCCTTCTCTAGAAAGGTTCCATTCTTGGCAACAAAGATCTTGCCTTCAGATCTGTGGTAGAAGGCATACCCAATTGTTTCCTTAGGGTATCCTATGGAGACGCACTTCTCCGATTTGGGTTCGAGCTTATCAAGCTGAAGCCTTTTGACATAAGCATTGCATCCCCAAACTTTCAAAAACGACAACTTCGGTTTATTGTCAAACCACAGTTCATACGGTGTCGTCTCAACGGATTTTGATGGTGCCCTATTTAACGTGAATACAGCTGTCTCTAATGCATAAACCCAAAACGATAGTAATAAATTGGTAAGAGAGATCATAGATAGCACCATATCTAATAAAGTACGGTTACAACGTTCGGACACACCATTACGCTATGGTGTACCAGGTGGCGTGAGTTGTGAAACTATTCCACATTGTTTTAAATGAAGGCCAAACTCGTAACTAAAATATTCACCTCCATGATCAGATCGTAGAAACTTTATTTTCTTGTTATGATGATTCTCCATTTCACTTTGAAATTCTTTGAACTTTTCAAATGTTTTAGACTTGTGTTTCATTAAGTAGATATACCCATATATGCTCAAATCATCTGTGAAGGTCAGAAAATAACGATACCCGCCGCGAGCCTCAACACTCATCAGACCGCATACATCGGTATGTATTATTTCCAATAAGTCATTGGCTCGCTCCATTGTTCTGGAGAACGGAGTTTTGGTCATCTTGCCCATGAGGGCATGGTTCGCAAGTATCAAATGATTCATAATGAAGTGATTCCAAAAGTCCATCTGCATGAAATTTCTTCATGTGCTTTACACCAATATGACCTAAATGGCAGTGCCACAAATATGTTGCACTATCATTGTCAACTTTGCATTTTTTGGCATCAATATTATGAATATGTGTAGCACCACAATCGAGACTCAACAGAAATAGACCACTCTTAAAGGGTGCATGACCATAAAAGATATTACTCATATAAATAGAACAACCATTATTCTCTAATTTAAATGAATAATTGTCTCGCACTAAACAAGATCCAGATATAATGTTCATGCTCAATGCTGGCACCAAATAACAATTATTCAGGTCTAAAACTAACCCCGAAGGTAGATGTAGAGGTAGCGTGCCGACAGCGATCACATCGACCTTCGAACCATTCCCGACGCGCATCGTCACCTCATCCTTAGCCAATCTTTGTTTAATCTGTAGTCCTTGTTTCGAGTTACAAATATGAGCAGCCGATCCGGTATCAAATACCCAGGCACTACTACGAGCATTAGTAAGGTACAGATCAATAACATGTATATCAAATATAACTTTTTTCACTTTGCCATCTTTCTTATCTGCCAAATACTTGGGGCAGTTCCGCTTCCAGTGACCAGTCCCTTTGTAGTAGAAGCACTCAGTTTCAAGCTTGGGTCTAGCTTTGGGCTTTGTCGGTGTCAAAACCGGCGGATCTCGGGTAGGGGGTCCCGAACTGTGCGTCTAGGCGGATGGTAACAGGAGATAAGGGACACGATGTTTTACCCAGGTTCGGGCCCTCTTGATGGAGGTAAATCCCTACGTCCTGCTTGATTGATAGTGATGATGTGGGTATTACAAGAGTAGATCTACCACGAGATCAAGGAGGCTAAACCCTAGAAGCTAGCCTATGGTATGATTGTTGTTCGTCCTATGGACTAAAGCCATCCGGTTTATATAGACACTGGAGAGGGCTAGGGTTACACAGAGTCGGTTACAATGGTAGGAGATCTACATATCCGTATTGCCAAGCTTTCCTTCCACGCCAAGGAAAGTTCCATCCGTACACGGGATGAAGTCTTCAATCTTGTATCTTCATAGTCTTGGAGTCCGGCCGATGATGATAGTTCGGCTATCCGGACACCCTCTAGTCCAGGACTCCCTCAGTAGCCCCTGAACCAGGCTTCAATGACGACGAGTCCGGCATGCATATTGTCTTCGGCATTGCAAGGCGGGTTCCTTCTCCGAATAATTTATAGAAGATTGTGAACACCAGGATAGTGTCCGGCTCTGCAAAATAAATTCCACATACCACCGTAGAGAGAATAATATTTACACAAGTTCAATCTGCTGACGTATTTGGTGGCGTGATGTCACACCACTACCAAGCCTTTACTCGAATTGTTTTTATTGTACCACCTCAGCATGTTTAGCGAAGCGGTTTCCTTGGCACGCCTTGTCGAAGCAGAGATCGTGTTCCCCTTATTCCGGGATTCCCATCAATACGGACATGGGTAACCCAACCGCGCCATTGATTGCGGCGCTTGGGAGATAAGCGAGTTTTATCAGGCCGGTGGGGATGCATGTTTTCGTCCGCCCATATAAGGGGATAAAGATCCAACCCTTTTACCTACGCCTTCTTCCTCCTTGGCTTATCCATCTCCGCGAACTCGAGCTCCAGCGCCCAAGTCCGCACATCTCACCTCAACCTTCTCCAACTATGTCCGGAGCGGGAGGCAAGTGGATGGCCTCCTCCGTTACGGAGGGGCACATCCAGAAGCTGCGCAGCGCCGGATATCTGTCCAGCGACATCGCGCACCGGCTCCCCGACGAGGGGGAGCTCATCCCCACCCCCAGGCCCCATGAGAGGGTAGTATTTCTTTCCCATTTCCTCCGCGGACTGGGCTTCCCAATCCACCCCTTTGTCCGGGGGCTCATGTTCTACTACGACCTGGATTTCCATGATCTAGCCCCGAATTTCATTCTCAACATCTCGGCGTTTATCGTCGTGTGTGAGGCCTTCCTCTGCATCCAGCTCCACTTCGGCTTGTGGCTCAAGACCTTCAGTATCAAGCCGAAGGTTGTGAAGGGCATCCAAGCGGAGTGCGGAGGCGCCATAGTGGGCAAGATGCCCAACGTTACTTGGCTTGAGGGCACTTTCGTGGAAACCGTTAAGGGGTGGCAATCGGGGTGGTTCTACATCACCGAGCCGCATGACCCTGAATGGGCAGCGGCCCCCGAATTCAGATCTGGCATCCCCATATGGCTCACCTCCTGGAAAGAGAGCGGCTGGACATGGGGTGATTCGGAGGAGCTGACCGGACTCCAAGCCTGCATCCAAAAGCTAGTGAGCAAGAAGCTCAAGCTTGTTAATGTAGTCCAGGTCATGCTCATCCACCGGATTCTCCCGTGCCAACGACGGGGCTTCAATATGTGGGAGTTCGATTCGGCGCAGCACCAGACTTTGAGCGGGCTCTTCGACACTATGTACGAAGGTGCCTGGAGGGTGCTGTTTAAGGGCGCCAAGGCCCCCGCATCCGCTACCGAAGATCGCGGATTCAGCTCGTAGCGTCTGACTAGCGAGGTAAGCGATTTTGCCCATTACGGGACACTCATTTTTCATAGTTTGACTCTATGCGGGATCTAAACTCCCCCTCCTTTGACAGGACTGGCTGAAGAAGGCCGAACAGACTATCTGTCCGGCTCCATTGCCAGAAGACCCAGCGGACGCCCGCTTAACGGGGCTGCTGGCTCCAGCACCCCACGTGGTGCCGGAGAAGAAGGCCAAGAAGAAGGCAACGTGCACTTGAAAGAGTTCCTGTTTTCAGGTGTCATCGGACGATGACTCCGAGGCAGACTCCTCCCACAAAGGCGAGGAGGAGAAGAAGAAGGCCCCTCCCCCAGCGGGGGGAGGGAAGAAAAGGAAGGCTTCCCCAACGAGGGAGGCCGAAGGGTCCAAGAAGGGAAGGACTCTTCCCCCGGACTGCTCTGCCAACGCCAGTGATGACGACGAGGATTGGCCTCCAAGGGCCAAGCCCCTGGCAAGATCGTAAGTATCCGGACTCCCGAATAACTTCATGGTTTTTCTTTTCGCCACATAGTGTCGTTCTAATGCCGCATACAACCATGCAGTCCGCCCAAGGATGATCTTCCCGCTTCGTCGAGCGGGTCCTTGGGTGCGTCGGATATGGATTCCCTTCCGACCGCCTCCACCCCCCATGATACGGATGATGCCGAGGTGCGATCCCGGGAAGGGACCCGCCAGGAGGAGAAGGCCCCGGAGGTGCCGCAGGGCAACCTCCCGGACTTTGCACCAGACTCGGCCCCGGAACCCGTAGTGGCTCCGGAGTCCGGCGGGTGGCCCCTTCGTAAGAAGGGCAAGACCGTGACGCCGACGGCCTCTGTCCAACCGGAGGCGCCGGATAGCTTGCTGGAGGCGCTCAACGGCGCCTCCATCAAAGAGGAACACCGCACCTTCATGAGTGTGGTGATTCAGAAGGTTCAGCTCGCCAAGAGCGGGCTGACCGAAGCCTGCAGCAGCCTTCTAACAGGCTTTGAGGTAAGAATTTTGATATATGTAAAATAGTACCGCATAGACAGTAGCCCCTGATGCTTGGTTCGGTATTCAGAAAGAAAAGCCGGACTGAGGATCTAAAAAGATATACGCAGGAGTCATAAAAAATATGTCAATATGGGATTGCAGGCTGTGCTGCTGACCTCTGCCGCACTGACTGCGGAGGTCAATACTTTGAAGCAAAGCCTCGAGCGGTCCGAGAACGAGCTCGGTCGTGCCAAGAAGCAGCTCGAGGACAAGGAAGGTGAGTAACACCTTATTAAAATTGTACCTTACAGAAAAGGATTTGGTTGCAAGAATAATGATAGGGATAACATGGGTATTGCAGGGGCCACGAACGAGGTGGCGACCCTGAAGGAGGCGGTGTCCGTGGCCGAACATAATGCGGCCGCGGAGCGCACCGAGCGAGAGAAGCAGGAGGCGCGGGTGGCGGAGGTACAGCAAGAGCTCCCGGCTCTCGTGGAAAAACATGAGAGTCTGGAGCGCGACTCGAAGACTCGAGAGTCTGAGCTTGCATCGGCTCTTGAGAGTGCCAAAGCCGCTAAGGCCGAAGCCTACAAGGCCCTCTAAGAAATCGAGGCGTTGAAGAAAATAGCGGCGGGTAAGGCATTTTTCATGCAAAGTAAGCATGTGAGTGTGAATTACCTATCACTTACCCGAATCCGGAGCTCTCCAGGAGTGTTCGTGGATCTGCCCCGCAGCATGTCCGATGCTGCCGCTTTCTATAGAGCCGAGGAGGGGAGCTCGACGGAGAAGGTCTTCTGGTCTCAGTATGCTGAGGCCGGACATCCGGTGCCCCTTAGCGACCAGCTGAAGTAGCTGGTCGAGCTCCACAAGGTGGCCGAACAGGCCATGAAGGGCCTCATAGTTCGGCTGTGGCCTAAGGAGGCCATGCCTGGGAGCTACTTCGGCCTGGTGCGGCGGCTGGTGGATGCGTGTCCGTGGGTTGAAGTCATCAAGCACTCCGCCTGCATTGAAGGTGCCCGTCGGGCCCTTGCCCGCGCAAAGGTGCACTGGGGCAAGATGGATGCTCAGAAGCTTGTGACGGACGCGCCACCGCTGGGCAAGGAGCATCGCACGCCCAAGATGTATTATAAGAGTGTCCTGAAGGGTGCCCGCATTATTGCGGGTGAGTGCTCCAAAGATGTAATATTTGAGTAGACTCGCATTTTGTTATCCTGTGCGCTGAAAACTTTGTTCATATGCGCTAAGCAACGCTTGTTAATTTAAAATATTACCTTCTGTGCGGCTGTTTATCAAATCTGAGAGATGGCAAGTCGTCGGCTTCAGCCCCCATGCCACGAGTGCTGGGGTGTTCGGGATAAATTTGAGCACTCTTGTTCCAATTTTTGGGTCCATCTAGGGAGGCGCTCAACACAACGAACAAGGCAACCGGACTTATAATGCTTGAACACTCTCACTTAGCCATAAAATTCTATAATTTTAAATTTTGGCGAAGCCCCTAGTGTTCGGAAGGCCGAATTTGGGGCGCTATCCACGCCTGGGCTGGACAAAGCCGGCTCCTCGCTCTAAGCGGCATAAGTCTTTAGGGACTCGCAATAAACCTCTCGAACAGCGACCGGCTCTCACCTCATCATGATGGTCAGTTTTAGCTTTCTCCACTGAGGTGCTCGCCCAGCTCAACTGAGGCGCAATCGCAGTGGTTCTCCCAGTGCTACCTCAGCCGATACAACGGAACATAAGGTACCAAAACATGGGAGCCGGGCAAACCCAACTATTGACCCAAGACATGATTCGGAGCTGATGCATATAATGATATAAGTTCGGGGTGCGCACTAGTGAAAGTGTTCGGACTTATCACACCATGATGCGGGAAACATAAGCCCCTGGTGTATTTAGCCGTACCAAAGTGTACGGATGCAACATGTCATAAATGAACATATGTATAAGAAACAAATGCAATTGTAAGCAAAAAGGTGCTGCATTGTTTATTCAAGAAATACTGCTGTGAATGCAGAACGATACAAATGGTGCGATAAGCAAGGGATGTTACTATTAAACATGTCCCCCTCCAGGGGTAGGCTGCGGAGTGGTGTATAAAACAGATTTAATGCTCATAATGGAGACCACCTAGATATTCGTCGTAGCCTTTCTCCTTCCCTGGTCTACTGCCGGACAGGGCCTCTGATGAACGGAGTTCTGTGGGTAAAAAAAAGGAAAGGGAAAAAGAAAAAAAAGAACAACACACTTGAGAGCCCCTGGTGTGGTTAAGCCGCATTCTGGGCCTATCGTGGTCGTGCCCCTCCCCCCATGCCCATGGTATCTTCAGAGCGTAATGGTGTACGTGAAGGACCTGTCTTGAAATTTTGCAGGGGCTGGGGTTGGGGCCGCACTGCTACGCGTGCTCGGAACGTGCCAGGTGGTCTTGTTGTAGGTTACTCCGGGCGCGTTTAGCCGTGTCCGGTCGCTTAACGGCCGGACTCGAGAATTGCCTTAGGAGGCTACACCGTAATTCTGCCGCGAGAGCCGCTGTATGTTCCTCCGTTTGGAGAGAGCGTTCAGTGTTTTCGTTGACCGTGATGACTCCTCGAGGGCCTGGCATCCTAAGCTTGAGGTATGCGTAGTGCGGCACCACGTTGGACTTTGCAAACGTGGTACGTCCGAGCAGAGCATGATAGCCGCTGTGGAACGGAACTATGTCGAAGATTAACTCCTCGCTTCGGAAGTTATCCGGGGATCCGAAGACCACTTCCAGTGTAACTGAGCCTGTACAATTGGCTTCTACACCTGGTATGACGCCTTTAAAGGTCGTCTTGGTAGGTTTAATCCTTGAGGGGTCTATGCCCATTTTGCGCATTGTATCCTGATAAAGCAGGTTCAGGCTGCTGTCGCCGTCCATCAGGACTCTGGTGAGGTGAAATCCATCGACGATGGGGTCTAAAACCAATGCGGCAAATCCGCCGTGGCGGATGCTGGTGGGGTGGTCCCTTCGGTCAAAAGTGATCGGGCAGGAGGACCATGGATTGAACTTCGGGGCAACTGGCTCCATCGCGTATACATCCCTGAGTGCATGCTTCCGCTCCCTTTTGGGTATGTGGGTTGCGTATATCATGTTCACCGTCTGAACTTGTGGGGGGAAACCCTTCTGTCCTCTATTGTTCGGCGGTCGGGTCTCTTCCTCGTCATCGCTATGCAGCCCCTTGTCATTGATTTCGGCAATTAACTTGCATGCCTGCTTGAATACCCAACAGTCCCTATTGGTGTGGTTAGCTGGCTTTTCGGGGGTGCTGTTTATCTGGCACGAGCGGTCGAGTATTCTGTCCAAATTGGACGGACCCGGGGTAGTTCTTTTGAATGGCTTTTTCCGCTGACCGGGTTTAGAGCCTCTGAATCCGGCATTGACTGCCGTATCCTCGCTATTGTCGCTGTTAATGCGGCGTTTGTTTTTGTTGCGACGCGACCTGCCATTGCGGTCCTTGATATCCGGACTGCCAGAAATTTTGCTGAGGTTGTTGCTACGAGCTAGCCAGCTATCCTCACCTGCGCAGAAGCGGGTCATGAGTGATGTGAGGGCTGCCATGGATTTCGGCTTTTCTTGTCCTAAGTGCCAAGCCAGCCACTAGTCACGGATGTTATGTTTGAAGGCCGCGAGGGCCTCCGCATCCGGACAGTCGACGATTTGATTTTTCTTAGTTAGGAACCGCGTCCCGAATTGTCTGGCCGATTCATCTGGCTGCTGAATTATATGGCTTAGGTCGTCAGCGTCTGGTGGTCGCACGTACGTGCCTTGGAAGTTATCGAGGAATGCGGCTTCCAGGTCTTCCCAACTCCCAATTGACCCTGCTGGCAAGCTGTTAAGCCAATGCCGGGCTGGTCCTTTAAGCTTGAGTGGGTGGTATTTGATGGCGTGGAGATCATCACCGCGGGCCATGTGGATATGAAGGAGATAGTCCTCGATCCAAACCGCGGGGTCTGTTGTGCCATCATAAGATTCAATGTTCACGGGTTTAAACCCTTCGGGGATTTGATGATCCATTACTTCATCTGTGAAGCATAGCGGGTGTGCGACGCCTCTGTATTGGGCGATATCACGACGAAGTTCAAGAGAGCTTTGTCTACTGTGTTCGGCCCGGCCGGACTTACTTTGTCCGGCGCGACGGTTGTCGTCACGTATCATGGGGCGCCCACGCGATCCATAGATCGATCTTGATTGTCTTGCCTTATCCTCCAATATATCTCGCAAGTCCAGAGCGTTCCCCTGTGGCCTTGTGCTTTTCGAGCGATGCCGGGGTACGGTTCTAGTGGAGGGCCTAGAGGCCTCTCTGTCGCAGCCACGGGGTGGTCGGTCAGCCGTATTGTCTGCTGGTGATGCAGGTTCATATGCCTCCTCCTCTAATCGGGGGAGCAACTTGCATTTAGGGTAGCTTTTGGAGGGGCATTCGAGCTCATGCTCTTCGGCCGCGAGGACTTCAGTCCATCTGTCGGCTAGCAGATCTTGATCAGCTCTAAGCTGCTGCTGCTTTTTCTTGAGGCTGTTTGCCGTGGCCATAAGCCTGCGTTTAAAATGCTCTTGTTTGACGGGATCCTCAGGCACGACGAATTCGTCGTCGTCGAGGCTTTCCTCGTCTCCGGAGGGAGGCATGTAATCCTCTACCTCTTCGTCTGCCGTTCTCTCATGAGGGCTGGCATCTCCGCCCTCTTGTGCTGAATCTTGCTGGAGGGGGTTGTCGTTGGCACTGTCTGGGTGTTATTATCTCCGGTGTCGGAATCTCCATTCTTGCTATGGCGGGATTTAGAGCGGCGCTGCTGACGCCGGCGCTTGGGCTGTTTCTTGGAGGGGTCATCCTCCGCTGTTCCTTCGCCATTCCCATCCTTTGGGATATCCACCATGTATATGTCATATGATGAGGTGGCTTTCCAGTGCCCAGTAGTTGCTGGTTCTTGGTCGTCTCCGGCATCATCGTCCATACCGTCGATGTCTTCGGAGTCGAAGTCTAGCATGTCGGTTAGATCGTCGACAGTGGCTACTAAGTGGGTGGTGGGTGGGCTTTGAATTTCTTCGTCGTCCGCATCCCAACCGTCCTGACCGCAGTCCGACCAGGGCTCTCCTGATAACGAGAGATACTTTAGCAAACTCAAGATGTTGCTGAAAGGTGAGTGTTGAAAGATGTCCGCAGCGGTGAACTCCTTGATCGACGCCCAATCGGATTCAATTGGAGGGGGCGCGGGAGGTTCGGAGTCCGGCAAGGAGTCCGGCACCTCGGAGTCACGAGCTTCATGAGGGACAAGGTTAGTGTTCGGCTCTATCGCCGTAGAGGTTGCAGCCCCCGAGGCGGTGTCTAGCCACCCGTCCTCGATCTGCGCAGCCGGCTCTGAACTGAAGATCGGAGCGGACTCGTGTGCGGCCTCCAAGGCACTGTCCGGCTGCAGAGCTAAATCATGCCCATCGTGACAGTGCGGCGCGCTCGGCTGTGGCTCAGATCCATCGAAGATCAAGTCTCCACGGATGTCAGCCATGAAGTTCAAACTTCCAAATCTGACCTGACGGCCAGGGGCGTAGCTTTCGATCTGCTCCAGATGGCCAAGCGAATTGGCCCGCAGTGCAAAGCCGCCGAATACGAAGATCTGTCCGGGAAGGAAGGTCTCACCCTGGACTGCATCGTTGTTGATGATCGAACAAGCCATCGAGCCTATCGGTGACGACACAGAGGAACTCTTAATGAAAGCACCAATGTCGGTGTCAAAACCGGCGGATCTTGGGTAGGGGGTCCCGAACTGTGCGTCTAGGCGGATGGTAACAGGAGACAAGGGACATGATGTTTTACCCAGGTTCGGGCCCTCTTGATGGAGGTAAAACCCTACGTCCTGCTTGATTGATATTGATGATGTGGGTATTACAAGAGTAGATCTACCACGAGATCAAGGAGGCTAAACCCTAGAAGCTAGCCTATGGTATGATTGTTGTTCGTCCTATGGACTAAAGCCATCCGGTTTATATAGACACCGGAGAGGGCTAGGGTTACACAGAGTCGGTTACAATGGTAGGAGATCTACATATCCATATTGTCAAGCTTGCCTTCCACACCAACGAAAGTCCCATCCGGACACGGGACGAAGTCTTCAATCTTGTATCTTCATAGTCTTGGAGTCCGGCCGATGATGATAGTTCGGCTATCCGGACACCCCCTAGTCCAGGACTCCCTCAGGCTTCTTCCCGGGAGTGGCAACTTGCTTGCCATTCTTCTTGAAGTTCCCCTTCTTTCCCTTGCCCTTTTTCTTGAAACTAGTGGTCTTGTTAACCATCAACACTTGATGAGCGTTGTGAAGAGCTTGGGAATAGTCTTTTCCATCCCTTGCATATTATAGTTCATCATGAAGCCTTTATAGCTTGGTGGCAGTGATTGGAGAACTCTGTCAATGACACGATCATCTGGAAGATTAACTCCCAGCTGAGTCAAGTGATTATGATATCCAGACATTCTGAGTATGTGTTCACTGACATAACTTTTCTCCTCCATTTTGCAGCTATAGAACTTGTTGCAGACTTCATATCTCTCAACTCGGGCATTTGCTTGAAATATTAACTTCAACACCTGGAACATCTCATATGGTCCATGACGTTCAAAATGTCTTTGAAGTCCTGATTTTCTAAGCCGTAAAGCATGGCACACTGAACTATTGAGTAGTCATCAGATCGAGCTTGTCAGACATCATAACATCAGCATCTGCTCCTGCAGCAAGCCTTTCACCTAGCAGAGCATCAAGGACATAATTCTTCTGTGCAGCAATGAGGATAATCCTCAAGTTACGGACCCAGTCCGTGTAGTTGCTACCATCATCTTTTCACTTAGCTTTCTCTAGGAACACATTAAAATTCAAAGGAATGGTAGCACGGTCCATTGATCTACAACATAGATATGCAAAAACTATCAGGACTAAGTTCATGATAAATTAAGTTCAATTAATCATATTACTTAAAAACTCCCACTTAGATAGTCATCCCTCAAGCCATCTAAATGATACGTGATCCAAATCAACTAAACCATGTCCGATCATCATGTGAGATGGAGTAGTCATCAATGGTGAACATCTCTATGTTGATCATATCTACTATATGATTCACGTTCGACCTTTCGATCTCTAGTGTTCCGAGGCCATGTCTATACATGCTAGGCTAGTCAAGTTTAACCTGAGTATTCAGCATGTGCAAAACTGTCTTGCACCTGTTGTATGTGCACGTAGAGCCTATCACACCCAATCATCACGTGGTGTCTCAGCACGAAGAACTATCGCAGCGGTGCATACTCGGGGAGAACACTTATACCTTGAAATTTAGTTAAGAGATCATCTTATAATGCTACCGCCGTACTAAGAAAAATAAGATGCATAAAGATAAACATCACATGCAATCAAAATATGTGACATGATATGCCATCATCATCTTGTGCTTTTGATCTCCATCTCCAAAGCATCGTCATGATCTCCATTGTCACTGGCTTGACACCTTGATCTCCATCGTAGCGTCGTGGTCATCTAGCCAACTATTGCTTCTATAACTTAGTTATAAAGTAAAGCAACTACATGGCGTTTGCATTTCATACAATAAAGAGATAACCATAAGGCTCCTGCCAGTTGCCGATTACTTTTACAAAACATGATCATCTCATACAACAACGTATATCACATCACAACATGCCCTGCAAAAACAAGTTAGACGTCCTCTACTTTGTTGTTGCAAGTTTTACGTGGCTGCTATGGGCTTCTAGCAAGAACCGTTCTTACCTACGGCACAAAACCACAACGGTGATTTATCAAGTTTGTTGTTTTAACCTTCAACAAGGACCGGCCGCAGTCAAATTCGATTCAACTAAGTTGGAGAAACAGACACCCGCCAACCACCTTTATGAAAACTAGTTACATGTCTGTCTGTGGAACCGGTCTCATGAACATGGTCATGTAAGGTTGGTCCGGGCTGCTTCATCCAACAATACCGCTGAATCAAAATAAGACATTCGTGGGAAGCAATATGACGATCACCGCCCACAACTCTTTGTGTTCTACTCGTGCATATCATCTACGCATAGACCTGGCTCGGATGCCACTGTTGGGGAACCTTACATGTGAAAGTGCAATCATGCCCTTAGTCTTACTTTGATGTTGATGACAATATACTCATAGGGGATTAACAAAGTTTGTCAAGTATATCTCAGGTTTAGTCCCCTCGGGATCATGTGTGTGTGGATTAAGACTTCGGAAATATTTATCTTCTTCAAGAATTAAGAAACAAGTCTACTAGCTTAGGCACCTTTTTATGCTTGTTCTTGAGTATAGGGACCCACACTATTAAGAGGGGAACATGGGGTCTCGCTAAAAGTCTTGCTCAAATGATCTACTTCAGGATCTCATCTTCTGTGCCTTGGTTCTGTCAGACGAGCGATGTGTGTCGGACGACCGGTATTCACCGGACGTTCGGTACCTCCTTTCCAGAGCCAAAACATTAAATTCACGGTTTCCACCAGACGTCCG
Organism: Triticum aestivum; assembly: GCF_018294505.1. NCBI lineage: Eukaryota > Viridiplantae > Streptophyta > Magnoliopsida > Poales > Poaceae > Triticum > Triticum aestivum. The sequence continues at coordinate 664,973,092 of NC_057813.1, read as the reverse complement.
ACTTCTCCTCATCAGTACAAAAACATCGGATGACCAGCGTCCACCGGACGTCCGGTACCTTTGATACCAAGCCAAAACGTCAGGCGTCCGGGATCCTCCTGTCGTCCGGTACCTTCTATACTGAGCCAAAACATTGGACGTCCGGAATACTCCGGTCGTCCTGTACCTTCTATACCAAGCCAAACCATCGGACTTCCAGTCCCTGTCGGACATCCGGTGTGTACCGAGCCCTCGGTCGTCCGATGTGTATCGGACGACCGACGCTGCTGCGCGGTTTTGGTCCCAACGGCTAGCATACTATAAATATCTCTCTCCTATCTCGAGGGAGGGTTGACCATTCGCTTCAAACATCCTCAAGAACACTTTTTACTCTCTCTCTCTCTCTCACTCTCCTCCTCCAAATCTTAGATCCTTAAGGGATTTGGGAGCATTTGAGAGAAGTGATCCACAAATGTGATAGATCTAATCCTTCCCCTTCTTTGCATCAAAGGAATTCGTGATTTGAGCAAGTCTTGAGCTTTTCTCCATCGTTCTTGTTACTCTTTGAGGTTGGAGACTCCTAGGCGGTAGGAGTCATTCGGTGAGGAATCGACCATTGTGACTACCCCCGGAAAGTTTGTGAGGGTTTGGAGACTGTCGGTGTCAAAACCGGCGGATCTCGGGTAGGGGGTCCCGATCTATGCGTCTTAGGCTGATGGTAACCGGAAGCAAGGAAGACAATGTTTACCCAGGTTCGGGCCCTCTCGATGGAGGTAAAACCCCACTTCCTGCTTGATTAATATTGAAGATATGTGTAGTACAAGAGTAGATCTACCACGAGATCGTAGAGGCTAAACCCTAAGAGCTAGCCTATGATGGTATGATTGTAATTGTGATCGGCCTTTTAAGGACCATCCTCTTCGGTTTATACAGACACCGGAGAGCTAGGGTTTACATGGAGTCAGTTACAAGGAAGGAAACACAATATCTGGATCGCCAAGCTTGTCTTCCACGCAAAGGAGAGTCCCATCCGGACACGAGCCGAAGTCTTGAGTCTTGACGCTTCTATAGTCCGGACGATGTATACAGTCCAGCTGTCCGGATACCCCCTTATCCAGGACTCCCTCAGTAGCCCCTGAACCAGGCTTCAATGATGATGAGTCTGGCGTGCAGTTTTGTCTTCGGCATTGCAAGGCGGGTTCCTCCTCCGAATACTCCAAGATGTTTATCGAACACATAGACCGTGTCCGGATCTGCAAGATGATCTTCACATACCCTAGCATAAATTTGTTCTGCTGGCAATTTTTGCACATCGTGCCCTTGCATTGTGGCCTGGTCCAACACGAACCGGCGTCTCCTACTCCACCTCGACTCGCGTTGCGAGGCGGTTTTATTGGCACGTCCTGCCAAAGAAGAGATCGTGTCCCCCTTAATACGGTCTCTTTTATCAATATGGGCATATGTGACCCCACGGCGTCCGTTGGTATGATTCTGCGTATTTTAGATAAGTCTCAAGTGGTCACGCTGAGGACTCTTGGTATTCATCCCTTTTATAAAGGGGTCAAGGCCTACGCCTTTTTACCATCTCACCTGCTTCTTCTCGTACCTCGAGCTTCAGCACTCAAAACCTAAGCTCCAGCACCCTAGATTCTCCAGTATGTCCGGATCCGACGCAACATGCCGGTGGGTGGCCTCCTCGATTCAGGAGGAGGATATTGTGAAGCTTAGGGAGGTCGGATACCTGACCGCCGATGTTCAGCACCGGCTTCCTGCTTCGGGGCAAATTATCCCTAGGCCGGAGCCCAATGAGAGCGCCGTGTTTATTCCTCACTTCCTCCGAGGCCTGGGCCTCACCCTCGACCCCTTTGTAAGGGGGCTCATGTTCTACTATGGGTTGGATTTTCATGATCTGGCTCCAGACGCCATCCTCCACATCTTGTCTTTCATTATTGTGTGCGAGGCTTTTCTCCACATCAACCCACACTTCGGCTTATGGCTGAAGACCTTCAATGTGAAGCCGAATATGATCGAGGGGAGACATGCGGAGTGCGGAGGCGCTATAATAAGCAGAAACACTGATGCACCATGGCCAGAGGGTTCTTTTCCGGAAGTATCCGACGTATGGCAACGAAGATGGTTCTATGTCACTGCTCCCAGAGGCATAAAGTGGGTAGCTGCCCCCGAGTTCCTCTCAGGCCCTCCATCACAGTTGGCGTCTTGGACCGATGTGGGACGGAATTATGGGCCTGATGGCGATGTACCAGAACTGCAGAATTGTTTCCGGGAGCTTATTGAAAGGGACATAAATCTTGTCAGCATAATTCAGGTAATGTTAGTCCGGCGGATGTTGCCGTGCAAACGTCGGCCTCTCCGGATATGGGAGTTTAATCCGGAGGGTCCGCAGACTATTAAGAACTTCTTCGACCTGACGCTCGAAGGTATGTGCAAGTTATTCTTCGGATCACATGTAAAGTCTCCGGACACCACCGAGGATGCGGGCCTAAGCTGCAATCGCCTAGATGCCCAAGTAAGTAACCTTAAAGCCGGACACTTCATTTATACTTATCATGACTATTATTCTAACAATCCCTCCGCGGCCAGGAGTGGCTCGACAAGGCGAAGAGAACCAGGTGTCCGGCACCACTTCCTGAAGGCTCTCCTGGTCCAACCATTGCAAAGATGCTGGACCGGGCGCTCAGCAAAATCCCTTCAGGGAAAGGCGAAGGAAAGGGCAGTGAAGCCGAACTTCACGCGCTGCGCATCCAGACCAGGGAAATCGCTAACCCTCTTATGGAGGATAGCCAGGAAGGGGAGGTCAAAGCCTCCTCCCCACGCGGGAAGAAGAGGGCCGCCTCCGAAGATTTGGAGGCGGAGACGCCCAAGCAAGGGAAGAAAGCATCACCAAGGGGCTCTACCACGACGGGCGCCCTCACCACGTCGTGCCCACCAACGGGCTAGCCCTCTACCGAGCCATAAGTTATTCATTAATTCGAAGGTGTGATGTTACTCCGAGATCCATAACCAGGACTTCGTCTTTCGTAGTCCGGCGAGCAGCTCTTCTGAATAGAGTTCATCTTCGGGGGACCTTCGTCCGGAGATGATGGAGAGAGAGACTCCACCCACCTCTCTGCCTCGTGAAGCGGGCGACACGGAGGTGTCGTCACGGAGGAGTCCGGATCTGCCGAAGCCGGAGGTTAACACGTCAGCCGCCCTGAGCCTGGAGCGTTTGGCTCCCACGGGGGGCGATGAGAAGGGTTCGACACAGTTCAGTGTCCGGCCGGATGTACTGACGGGCCGTCTGGAGCGAGTCGCGCTCTCGAAGGAGCACCGCTCGTTAATGAGCACAGTACTCACGAAGATTTCATCCGCCACCAGCGGTTTGAATGAGGCATTTACAAGCCTGCTCAAAGGCTTTGAGGTATGTAGTGAAAAATGCACAACTTTTTGGTTATGAAGCACGCACTAGGTGTGCTCCCTATAGATAGTAGCCCCTAAGACTCTGGTTACCCGCCATAGGCGGCAAACGGGGGATCATATACTAATTACTGCGCCATATATGTGCGCAGGTATACAAGGATCCAGCAGCCGACCAGTCTGTTGAAGTTGCCGAACTAAGGAGGCAAATCGGATCCATCGATGCCGATATCGCGATGGTGAATAAACGGCTTGAGGAGTCACAGGGTATGTGCTTGGTTTTCCTTATTATTATGTATAGGAAAATGCAAAAGGGGCATAATATTAATGCCATGTGTTTGCACTGCAGATGGTGCTGCTGCCGTGGAGGCCCTGAGGGCGGAACTTGCTCAAGCGAAGGAACAAGCTTGGACTAGCAATGCGGCTGCCCTAAAGGCGGCCGAAGAATTGGGAGGCGAACAGGCTGCTCATCGCCTAAGCGAGGAAAAGATAGCTGAAATGGCTGGGGAGTTAAAAATGCCGCCGACCGGTACACACTCCTTGATAAGGAGAATAAGGCTAGTTCGGCCGAGCTGGACAAGGCACTGAATGCCGCCAAGGAGATGCGGACCGAGATCCGCAGTATGCGTGAGGAGCTCCAACAAGCTGACAAAATCGTGGCTGGGTGCTCGTAATTACTGCGGATGAAGTTCTTGGATCCGAAGTATGCTCCCCTGGATGGGCGCTTGAGTCCTGCAGACGCATATGCAGACTTGGCGAGTAGTACGGCTGATGCTGTCAAGTTCTTCGAGGGTCAAGGCGATGAAGAAGTGGAGAAACTTTTCTGGTCGCAGTTCAATGCTCCCACTCGCCCGTTGCCACTGAATGAGAAGGTGGTTGCTATGGCGGAGCTCCACAGGCTGTCCGGACTTGCAATGCGGTCTGTAATAGACCATCTTTGGCCGAAAGGGCCTAAGCCGGACAACTACTTTGGTTTGGTGCAGCAATTTCTTGGAGCCGTATCTTGGATTGACGCCATGAGGAGGTCGGCGTGCATAGAGGGTGCGCGGATGGCTCTAGCCCACGTTAAAGCTTATTGGACGAAAATGGAGGCCACTGTAATAGCGAGCCTTGATCCGGCGGGAGGCCAATATCCGACCGAGCACTACTTGGCGCAAGTCATAGAAGGTGCCCGCCTAATAGAGGCGCAGTGCTCGAAGAATGTTTTATTCGAGTGATAAGTCGAATTGTTGTAGAAAACGATGTTTTAATTTAATTATGAGGCTATGTTTATACTTTTGCCCGGAAGTATGATTGTACCCCCTTTGTGGCCGTTCTTATATGTATAAGTAGTCCGAAAGATAGCAGTCGTTTGCTTCAGCCCCCACGCAGACAATGCGGGGGTGTTCACGAAAAAATATGCATAATCACACTTGATCCAACGTCTTGGTCCGTTAAGGAGGTGATCGCACGCTGAACTAGGCAACCAGACTATATAGATGTAACAATTTCGCTTAGCCGTGGGAGTCTAATGGTGGGGCTACTATGTAGCCCCTGGTACATGCGCGCTTATCCAAATACGGGTGCGTGTGTACATGGCCGGAAAACGACCCTTCGTTAATGCGGAGGAGTCTTTAGGGATTCTGGTGAGTCTTCAAGTGGTTGAACAGTCTCTCGCTGTATCATGACAGTCTGTTTTCGGCTTTCTCTACTGAGGCGCTCATCCGGAATAACCAGGGCACAATTGCAGTAGTTCTCCTTTGGCCCGCCTTAACCGGATGATAACAAAACATAAGGCGGCAAACCCAGGAGCCGGGAAAACCCAACATTTGACCAAAGACATGATTCAGAGCTGATGCATATACGGCCAAACTCGTGAATTCGAACACTCCCGAGGGTATTCGGTCTTTGTAAAAGAAAATAGGCTGACGAGAGCCTATTACAAGCCCTTGATTTCCACGTACGTGCAATTTAGTCTGTCGTGGCCAAATGCCAATAACGGCAGTATCCTCTGTGGGTATAGAACCCATGGGATGGTTAAACAACAAGAGGCAGTAGAAAAGGTTTACACAGGGGCTTAATCTAAAAAGAAACCTATTGAACGGGGCCCTGCTGCACGTCTGCGCCTTTGTCTCTGTTGTGTCGTACCTTGGAAGGGTATCGCGCGAACGTTGTCTGTAAAAAAATAAAACTCGTAGGAGAGTGCAACGTAAGTATGCGATTAATAATAAAAGTGTCGAGGCGAGTGTGGTGCTGTATTAAATATATACATCCCATGGTTTCTGTTATGGGATTGCATATACGTTGCCCTATTTGAATTTTATCCGGGGTACCAGACTCGTCTAACCGTGTGTGCGGTGGTAATGACCAGTCATGTTTTCTAACATTGGAGGCCGCTTATAGTCCGGCCGCCAGGGCCGTCGCGTATTCCTCTGCGCGTGAAGGGCCCTCTATGATTTTGCTAACGGTGATGACGCCACAGGGACCGGGCATCTTGAGTGTAAGGTGGCCATAGTGCGGCAACACGTTGAAGCGGGCGAAGGCCGTTCTTCCTAGCAATGCGTGATAGCTGCTTTGGAAGGGTGCGACAGTGAAGAGCAGCTCTTCGCTTCTGGAGTTGCCTGGGGAGCCGAATGTTACTTCCAGCACGACGGAGCCCCTGGTGCAGGCTTCAACGCCGGGTATCACCCCTTCAAAGGTGGTGTTACTTTGTCTAATTCTGGATGGGTTTATCCCCATTCTGCGGACAGTGTCCTCATATATTAAATTGAGACTACTGCCGCCGTCCATGAGGACACGGGTGAGACGGTATCCGTCGATTATTGGGTCGAGCACCAAGGCCTGTGATCCTCTGCGCTGAATATGAGTTCGGCCGTCCATGTGATCGAAAGTGATCGGACGAGACATCTAGTAATGAGATGTAGGTACGGTGGGCTCTACATCGTGCGCGTCTATGGGCGCACGTTCCTGCCTTCTCGTGCATGTGTGAGTCGTGTGGATCATGTTTACTGTTTTAACCTCTGGCGGGAATTTTTTCTGTCCCCCAGTGTTCGGCTGGCGAGGTTCGTCCTCTTCTTCACTTGGTGTTTCCCTCCCTTTGTGTTCGGCATTTAATTTGCCGGCCTACTTGAAAACCCAGCACTCTCTATGGGTGTGGCTCGCAGGTTTCTCCGGGGTGCCATGAATTTGGCATAGTCTGTCCAGGACTCTATTCAGACCAGACGGTCCCTCTTTACTGCCTTTGAATGGCTTCTTTTGCTGATCAGGTCGAGAGCCCCTGAATCCGGCGTTAACCTTCATGTTATCCGGGCTCTCTTCCTTGTTTTGGCATTTGTTTTTATTAGGCTGTGGCTTCCTATTGCCATCCCTTATTTCGGATGTGCTGGGGTCGCTGGTGCCTTTACGGGCCAGCCAACTATCTTCACCCGCGCAAAAGTGGGTCATAAGGCTTGTTAAGGCTGCCATTGTCCTTGGCTTTTCTTGGCCGAGGTGTCGGGCGAGCCATTCATCACGGATGCTGTGTTTGAAAGCCGCTAAGGCTTTGGCGTCCGGACAATCGACAATTTGATTCTTCTTAGTGAGGAATCTGTTCCAAAGCTTGCGGGCGGACTCTCCGGGCTGTTGGATTATGTGACTTAAATCGTCTGCATCCGGAGGCCAGACATAGGTCCCTTGAAAATTGGCCCTGAAATCGTCTTCGAGTTCCTCCCAACTCCCAATTGAGTTTTCGGGGAGGCTTTTCAACTAGTGTCGAGCTGGTCCCTTCAACTTGAGGGGAAGGTATTTGATGGTGTGGAGGTCATCCCCACGAGCCATGTGAATATGCAGGATAAAATCCTCGATCCAGACCTCTGGGTCTGTGGTGCCATCGTATGCTTCTATGTTCACAGGTTTGAAGCCTTGTGGGAATTCATGGTCCAGTACTTCTTTAGTGAAGCATAGGGGGTGAGCAGCCCCTCTGTATCTGGACGCGTTGTGGCATGTAGTCGACTGTTGTTGTGTCCGGAGTTTATTCCGGACTGGTATCTGGCTGGTATGAGCGGTTTGGTGACCATGTTCCTTCGCCGGGGTGTGTCCTTTAGATTCATAGATGGACCTGGCTACACCGGCCTTCTTATCCAGATGCTCACGTAGATCGTGCGCAGTGTCCGCAGCCACTCTGTTATGGTTGTGAAGCGGTACGTCTGGTTTCTTGGTCGAATTTTCTTTTGGTGGAACGGCCACGTCGTCGAATTCTGGTAGTAGCTTGCGCTTCGGATAGCTTTTCGTATGGCGTTCATCACCATATCTTTCTTCAGTGTCTAGCACCTTATTCCATCTTCTGCTGAGCCTTTCCTATGCTGCCTTGAGCCGTTGCTTCTGCTTTTTTAGACTTCTTGCGGTGGCCATAAGCTTGCTGTGGAGGTTGTCTCGTTCCACTTGTTCATCCGGGATGATGAATGCATCGTCGTCCGGACTGTCTTCCTGTTCTGGGGCGACTTAGTGAGCTTGTCCCTCCGGATCATTGTGATCGGGTATTTGCTCCGAACTTGATTTGGCGTGACCTGGTTCAGCCTGCTCCATCGCTGGGTCCATGTGGTCGTTGTTGCTTTCGGAGTTTGCGGGTATATCGACCCTTCTTGCGCTCTTGTCGCTATTTTTGCCATTGCTGGACTTGGAGCGGCGTCTGCGCCGCCTTTTTGGCTTTTTCCCGGGTGTTTTATCTTCCGGATTATCGCTGTCGTCCTTATTGGGCGTATCTACCATGTATATATCATGTGACCAGGTAGTAGTCCCGCACCCCAGGGATTCTGGAGCTTCTCCTTCATCATTGTCCATACTGTCGATGTCTTCGGAGTCAAAGTCAAGCACGTCGGTTAAATCTTCGATCGTGGCAATGAAGTGGGTGGTGAGTGGGCACCGAACTCCTGACAAAGATAGAGACTTTAATGAGTTCAGCACGTCGCCAAAGGGCGAGCGCTGAAAGATGTCCACGGTGGTAAACTCCATTACCGAAGCCCAACCTGGATCGGCTGGCTCAAGAGCGAGCGGACCGGGACCAGCGACCGGATACGAGTCCAGGGGCCCAGGGTTACAGGGCTCCACAGAGGTGAGACCTGTGTTCGGCTCCACCGCCGATGAGTGTGCGGCCTGCGGGGCGGGGTCCAGCCCTCCGTCCATAGGCAACGCAACCTGCCCTGGATTTAGATTCGGGGCTGCTTCGGGGATGATGTCCCGAGCATTGTCCGACAGCAGGTCTAGGCCGTGCTCGTCATGACTGTCCGGCGTTCCTGGCGCAGACTCGAATCCGTCGAGGATCAAGTCTCCGCGGATATCTGTCGTGTAGTTCAAGTTTCCGAACCTGATCTGGTGGCCAGGGGCGAAGCTATCGATCTGCTCCAACTGGCCAAGCGAATTGGCCCGCAGTGCAAAGCCGCCGAACACAAAGATCTGTCCGGGGAGAAAAGTTTCACCCTGGACCGTGTTGTTGACGATTGAAGGCGCTATCAGACCCTGCAGCGACGACACAGAGGAACTCTCAATGAAAGCACCAATGTCGGTGTCAAAACTGGCGGATCTCGGGTAGGGGGTCCCGATCTGTGCGTCTTAGGCTGATGGTAACAGGAAGCAAGGGACACAATGTTTACCCAGGTTCGGGCCCTCTCAATGGAGGTAAAACCCTACTTCCTGCTTGATTAATATTAAAGATATGTGTAGTACAAGAGTAGATCTACCACGAGATCATAGAGGCTAAACCCTAAGAGCTAACCTATGATGGTATGATTGTAATTGTGATCGGCCTTCTAAGGACCATCCTCTCTGGTTTATATAGACACCGGAGAGCTAGGGTTTACATGGAGTCGGTTACAAGGAAGGAAACATAATATCCGGATCGCCAAGCTTGTCTTCCACGCAAAGGAGAGTCCATCCGGACACGAGCCGAAGTCTTGAGTCTTGATGCTTCTATAGTCCGGACGATGTATACAGTCCGGCTGTCCGGATACCCCCTTATCCAGGACTCCCTCAGAGACCACCCGAAGGTCTACAACTAGTGGTTGAGAAACGCCTTTGTGGTGTTTTGTCAAAGGGATAATAGGGCAAGCCTTCGTGGCATTGGTGTGCCTTTGTGGTAACATCCACCTCTCTAACGGTGACGTAGCTTCCCTCCAAGGAAGTGAACATCGACATACATCCTCGTCTCTTGGAGTTGCGGTTATCCCTAACCCTAACTTCCTACTTGCGGTTACTTGTCTCCTAGTCTTTTCTTATATCATATTGTGCTTGCTTACTCACCTACTTGTGTTACTTGTTTACCTTGCTTAGCTCTTAGCATCATACTTGCACTTGTTAGGCTCACTTTCATATTCCGCATTATTGCCTAAAATTTCTAAGTAACAATTAAAATTGGTATTTGTACCTATTCATCCCCCCTCTAGGTCCATATCGATCCTTTCAATTGTTATCAGAGCCTCGTGCTCTATTCTTGTGGCTTAACCTCCCTAGAGTGAGATGAACTACGATGGGACTCCCCTTGTTGCGGATCCGAAGGATAAGGGCACGGCTTCCACGGAAGTCAAGTCCTTCACTTCTGAGGATCTGGAATGGGCGCTTGCTAAGAAAAAGGAGGAGCATGATGCTTCTCTTTAGGCCTTGGTCCAAATGGTACTAGCCATATTGACCACGATGCTTGCACTACTTTCTGGTGGTGCGGCCTCTAGGCCAACTGTGCCTACTCCTTCACTTGCCCAATAACCTCCTAGTAATGAACACTCCAGTCTTCCTTGGCTTTGTGCAAGACCTCAAATAGAGAAACCAAAGTATAACCCTCAAGGAAAACCTCCTTTACTTGATGACACTGCCGATTTTGCTTTGTGGAGAGTTGGCGGGGTCATCTTTGATATGGGAATGATGAGATGTTGGAGATCTTGGAGTATGGTTACCAAGTTGTTTACCCAAAGAATCTTACACCAAGAGAGATATATGACAAGAATCTCAATGACACAACAACCATGGGCATAAGGAGAGGTATGACTGACAAGTAAAGGAGACCATACATACACTTCACAAGTGCCAAGGAATTATGGGATAGCATTGTGAGGACCAAGACCAGTAACTCCACTCTCCGGCTTGCTCAATATGAAATTGCCAAGGGTCAATTGCAAAACTTTTGTATGGAGAAAGGTGAATCTCCCAAGCAGCTCCTTGAGCATCTCATGACTCTCACCTCTGACATCGAGTCTTGTGAGTGTGACAAGACACGAGATGGATTCAATTTGACTAAGCGATTTCTCGTGGACAAATTGCTTCATGCTCTTGCTCCATATCATAACGAAATAGTGTGGTACATAAGACAACACCATGGATTCAAGGAAACGACTCTGGATGACATCATATCAACCTTCCAACTATTTGAAGAGTCAAAGGCAAATGCTACAAAACATCTTGCCATGCATGGTACATTAACATCAAAGATCAATCTTGCATTGAAGGGCAATCATTTATGTGAAGAAGAGCGAAGTGAAGAATAAGAAGATGATGATCATGATGAAGATGGTCATGAGATTTACTCCGATGAGAGCCCTTCATATGAAGACATTGCTCTCTTTGTCAAGAAGTTTAGCGCGGGAAAAATCAAGGGAAGATTCTAGAAGAAGAAAGTGAGAAAAATGCTACAACTGTGAAGAAACCAACCACTTCTCCAACGATTGTCTTTATGAGAAGAGAGAAGATAAACCAAGGTTTCTCAAGACCTTTCACAAGAAAAAAGCTGCCAAATCCTTTGAACTCCAAGCTCAAGAAGAGAGACGGGAAATCAATGGTTGCTCATGAAGAATCCAATCCATATGATGTTAGTGTTGTTGCCGGAGTAGCTCAAGATTCTCAAAACACTACAACTATATGAAAGACCACAAGGGAAACATTCACAAGTGCCTAATGGCAAAGGCCATGGTAGAAGATGGAGAGGACCAAAAATCTCCTGACAAGGTCAAGGTAACCCCACGGTCAAACCCTCCTCTTTTCACTCCTTCTACTCCTAGTGATGAGTATCTTGATGTGGAGGATAATTATGATGATAATGATATAGATGATCCTATGCTTGCTAAACAAAATAAGTTCTTGTGCTCCCTCAAAGGAAAGAAGCTCACTATGTTTCGTATGCTTATGGAGATGGTGAGTAAGCACACCATCACCATTAAGGAACTCGAAACCCTCGTCACTGAGGAAAAGGAAAAATATTAAATCCTTGAGCGGAAAGTCCAATATGAGGAAGCACGAAATGACGAACTATGCTTGAAAATTGGTTCAAACATTGATGCTCATGCTAAAGAACTTGCCTCCTTGAAAAACATTAAGGACTCTTGGGAGGAGATGATGAATGATAAAAGTAAGATTATGAAGTCTCATGCTTCTCTCTCTAAGGATTGTGAGCTTCTATCCATGTCCCTCAAGACTAAGGAAGAAGAACTCACTCTCCTTACAAAGAGTTTTGAGACGCTCAAGCTTATTTATCTTGAAAATCTAGCCAAGGCTTACTCTTCTCCTATTACCAATGTTGATGCTTGTACTACTAACACCAGTGGTCACCTAGCATCTATTCTTGAGGAGAATCGCTTTCTCAAGGCTCAACTCAAGAAAGGACTCATGACATGTGCTCAAGGACAAAAGAACCTTGAGGAGGTATTGAGCCAACTCAATGAGGTGTTTGCCAAACAAGGGCTCGGGTTTGACCCAAGCACAAGCAAGAAGAAGACGTCTTCTCAAAACTGCACCACTCCTCTTAAGGAAACGTTTGTATGAGAAGGGCACAAGGAGAAAGGTAAGGTTGTGAGTGGGAAGGCCACAAGGGGCATGCCCACTCTCAACAAGCTGAATGAGTTCATGCCTCCATCCTATGTGCTTCGTAAAATGAAGGATGGAGAAGTTTATGCAAAAAATTTTGGTCCTCGAAATGCATTCCGGTTTTATGCTATTTAGGTCCCTAAGACCCTTGTGACTAACTTGAGAGGCCCCATTGCAAAATGGGTGCCTCTAACCAAGTTATAAATTGTGTGTAGGTTGCCTTCTCTAGTGGAGTTAAATGGGTGATTGATAGTGGATGTACCAATCATATGACTAGAGATAGCAAATTGCTCTACGATTTCATGGAAGCTATTCAACCATTTATGAGCATTATGTTTGGAGGAGGATCAAAAGGACAGGTACCCGGGTTGGGCAAGGTGGCTATCACAAATGACATGTCTCTTGCAAATGTCATGCTTGTCCAATCCCTTAAATACCATTTGCTTTTTGTTCGTCAATTGGCTTCTATTGATTATGATACACTATTTGGACTAACTGATGTGACAGTCTATAAGAGAGATACTCTCGAAGTGGCCTTAGTTGGAGAGTTGGATGGCGACCTTTACACGGTTGATTTCTCGAAAGAGAGCACATTCCATGCAACTTGTCTAATGGCCAAGGCTGACAAGGGGTGGCTAAGGCATCGCCGGCTATCCCATGTCGGCAAGGGAAATCTTCATGATCTCTTAAAGGGTAATCACATCCTTGGACTAACCAATGTCTCATTTGAGAAATATCGCGTGTGTAGTGCATGCATAGCCGGGAAGCAACATCAATCAAAGCACCCACCCAAGAATACTGTATCCACTTCAAGGCCTTTGGAGCTCCTTCATGTGGATCTCTTTGGGCCTCCTTCATGGGATAGTCTTAGTGGGAGGAAGTATGGACTTATCACTGTCGATGATTACTCAAGGTATACATGGGTATTTTTCCTCAAGTCCAAGGATGAGATGAAGATCACCTTCACATATTTTTCCAAGCAAGCACAATGCAAGTTTGACAAAGAAATCTTGGCAATAAGAAGTGATAACGGCTCTGAGTTCAAGAATTACACCTTGGAAGAATTTCTTAGTGACGAAGGGATTGAGATTCAATATTCCGCACCATACACTCCTCAACAAAATGGTGTAGCCGATAGGAAGAACCGTACACTTGTGGAAATGGCAAGGTCCATGTTGGATAAGTACAAGTCACCACACAGTTTTTGGGCTGAGGCTGTCAACACCACATGTCATACATCAAACTGGCTCTTCCTCTGCACTGTATTAAAAAAGACTCCATATGAGCTCCTAACAGGGAGCAAGAAGCCAAATGTCAAGTACTTTCGTGTATTTGGATGCAAATGTTTCATCCCCAACAAAAGAGAATGGTTAGGAATTTTCAATCCAAAACAATTGAGGGCATATTTGTTGTCTATGGATCAAACTCTCACGCCTATAGAGTCTACAACAAATCCAATGGATGTGTTGTATAAACTTGTGACGTGGTGTTTGATGAATTTAATGGCTCCCATGGGGAGCAAGTTGATCTAATTGATGTAGGTGAAGAAGATTCTTCTCAAGATATTTTGACCATGGGTGTTGGTGCTCTTCTTCCCATGGAACAAGAACCTCACGATGATGAAGAAGAAGATGGAAGTTTCACACATCATCAAACCACTCCAACACCCATACCACCACAAGCCCCTATTGATCAACCGATGCACATAGTTCAGGTACAAGAAGATGATCAAGTCCCTCACCATGATCACCTTCAAGAGCAAGATCATCACCAAGAGCAAGAACAAGAAAATGCAATCATTGATGAGGAACCTCAACAAATGCAATATGAAGAAGAAGATCTTCCACCACACGTTAATGATCCATATGTTGAGGATGTGGATGATGGGCATGAAGTTGAACCTCACGAAACCCTAACCTCCATCATGCCCCGAGTGGCCGGTCATGTTGATGTTGATCAAATTCTTACCGGAATATCGAAAAGTAGAGTCACTTGTAAACATTTGATAAACTTTTGTGCTCACTTCTTGTTTGTCTCTAGTGTTGAGCCACTTAAGGTAAAAGATGCATTGATGGACAATGATTGGATCATTGCTATGCAAGAAGAGTTGAATAGTTTTGAACGCAACCAAGTGTGGTCATTAGTCAAGAGGCCAACTACGGAACACAATGTCATTGGAACAAAATGGATTTTCAAGAACAAGCAAGATGAGAATGGTGTAATCATCCACAACAAGGCAAGGTTAGTGGCACAAGGGTACTCTCAAGTTGAAGGTTTGGACTTTGATGAGACCTTTGCTCCCATTGCCCATCATGAATCTATTCGCATCTTACTTGCTTATGCTGCTTTCAATGGTTTTACATTACATCAAATGGATGTGAAGAGTGCTTTCCTTAATGGTCCTCTACAAGAAGAAGTATATGTATTTGTTGATCCCGACCACAAAGACTATGTGTATAAACTTCACAAGGCTTTGTAAGGCCTTAAACAAGCACCTCGTGCTTGGTATGATCATCTTAAGAAGTTTTTACTCGATGATGGTTTTGTGAGAAGGGTGACTAATCCCACTCTTTTTACTAAGAGGGATAAGGGTGATTTGATCTTATGCCAAATCTATGTAGATGATATCATTTTTGGTTCTCCTAACATTCATTTGTGCAAGAATTTTGTGGCTTCCATGACCAAGAACTTTGAAATGTCACTCAATGCGGATTTGAAGTCCTTTCTCGGATTTCAAATACAACAATTTCAATAAAGAATTTTATTATCTCAAACAAAATATGTCAAGGATATTCTACAGAAGTTTGACATGACAAATGCTAACCCATGTAAGACACCCATGCCAACAAAGATTGTACTCACTTAAGACACAAACGGTATCCCTTTCGACCCACCTATTTACCGCTCTATGATTGGTTCATTGCTTTATCTTTGTGCATCTAGACTAGACATCATGTTCAATTTGTGCATGTGTGCTAGATTTCAAGCTTCCCCTAGGGAAAGTCATCATAAGGTGGTTAAGCATATTCTTAGATACCTTGTTCACACCACAAAGTTGGGCCTATGGTACCCCAAGAATTCTAAGTTTGATCTCATTGGGTACACGGATGCGGATTGGGATGGAAAAAAAGTGGGATGGAAGTCCATCTCCGGTGCATGTCAATTTCTTTGACGCTCCTTGGTAAGTTGGTCCTTGAAGAAGCAAAATTGTGTCGCCCTCTCCACCACCAAAGTCGAATACATTGCAACCGCCACTTGTGAAACTCTATTACTATGGATGAGGCAAACTTTGAAGGATTATGGTATCACCTATACATGTGCCTCTTCTATGTGATAATGAAACTGCCATCAATATTGCTGAGAATCCCAAAGATCATACTCGCACCAAGCACATTGATATTAGGTATCATTTCTTGAGAGATCATGTGGAAAAGGGAGACATTTATATTTCTCATCTTGCTAAAGATATGCAACTTGCAGACATTTTCACCAAGCCATTGGATGAGGCAAGGTTTTGTCAACTTAGGCATGAACTTGGTATCTTGGAGCTTGACAACATTATGTGAAATCTAGTTCCCATCCATGCATTTACGTAATGTCTTGTTATGATTTAGGCATATGTTTAGGGGGAGACACTCAACTCATGAGCTCTCTCACCCTATATATATAATGCATAAAAAGAACCAACACTATCAAAGTTAATATTGTTCCTCAAACTATGGTAATTTAAAATGATGGAGTAGTGTTTTTGTGCCCAAGACATTATCTTCGCGGCATCAAGACACACATACTCACACATGGTGGCCCTTGGCCACTGGCTCTCCCCAGAGAAGTAGTGCCTAATCATGTTTTGGGTTCATACCATGTGTGTCTAGCTGTTAATCTTATGGTGTCCTCTATGACTGTGTGCCGATATACTTTTTTCATCCACACATTCTTGCATTATTGGTTCATCTAGATTTGTCTAACATTTTCTGTCAAAACTTCTTGCCACTGGTCATCCGACATTTATCGGACATCCGATCACTCATAAGTATCCGGTCGTCCGATACTTCTCGGTCGTCCGGATGCTGTGCTGCATCCGTGCCCAGCCCAAATTACTCCCCAGGTCTCAGACTTCCGACTCTGCTCAGTCGTCAGTCGCCTGGCACGTTCACCTGTGCCCGGACGTCCGACCTCTGTTGGTCATCCGATGACGTTTGCGGCCCATATGTATTCTTCGGGGTCGGGCCTGTCTGGGCAGTTGCCCTATCCTTTTCTTCCCTACCCTGCGACTGTGACCGCCGCCACGCTGCGAGGGGCGATTTTTCCTCGCCATCGCTGGGGGAGTTGTTTCGCCGCGCCCCCAGCCTCTCTCCATTGCTCCTCATCCTGATCTTGAGAGGTTCGTCTCATGATGGTGAAAACCAAGCACACTGCTCGCAAGTATGTCAGGGGTACCTCTATTCGCGCCTCTCGTCGAGGTGGTTCTGATGACTCTCAAGAGGAGCAGCGTCCGTGCAAGCATGCTGGGAAACGTCCTGTGATTGAGGAGTCCTCCTCTACTGAGAGCGCTGACTATGAAGAAGAAATGGAAGATGAGGAGCGTGGTGTGCAAGTGGTATTTTTGTCCGCCCCAGTGGTTCTCGAAGGGCCACCCATATGCCTGCTCCTCCTCCCAATCAGCCGCATGCAGATGGTCGTCACATACCCCTTGAGGCTCCTCAACTTCATGTGCGGGTCCTCAAGGATTTCACCAAAGTGCCCAAGCCTACATATCTTAAGTTCTGACATGATGTTGATCAATTTGAGGTGGTTGAAGACTCTCTGGATCAACGGTTCTGCACAAATGTTCAGGCAGATATCAACACCTATGTTGTCCTCCCAAGGGGTATCTCTCTGCACCACTTCATTGACTTAGCACATATTCGGAAACATCCAGTGAAGTACCCGGGTGCAATTGAGCTAATTGAGTCATCCAGTCTTGCTGCTCCATTTGCATTTCAACATGATTTTAACCAAGCTGCTATACATCAGTTTTATGCCACTTGCTTATTTGCTCCCAACAAGACGATCACCTGGATGACCTTTGACATCGATCTCACTTCCACTTATGCTCAGTTTGTCGCTGCTCTTGGGTTTCCTGACATTGGATTCAAGATCCATAAAGATGACCCCAATCACAAACCCAAAGCAGTTGAGGCTTGTGGCTATCTTCTTAAGGAGCTAGATGAACTTTCTGAGGAGGAAAAGATGAAGAATCTGAATCAAGTTTCCATTTGGATATCTCCTTACTACATCATTTACCAATGCGTCATTCGCACCATCTATCCCAAAATGGGTGACAAGGGATCTTGTGGCAGCTATTGCATTGATCTTATGTCGCGCCTTCATGAGTCTCCCAAAGGGAAGATAAATATTCCTCATTTTCTATGGCATGAAATCCTTCTTGCTAGCTTTCAGTATAAGCGTGCCTTCCCTCATGCTCCATTCATCCATGCTCTTATTGAAAGTGTGGCTCCATTCTCTCTTGTCCGCACTCATGTGCATGAGAAGTGGATTATTCCTCCTCACATGGCCAACGATTTTGCTCCCAAGGGTTCCTCCAAGTCTGCCCCTGCTTGTAGGTCTGCTGCTCAGTCGCATCCCTCCACTTCCAGCTCTGCGTCGGTTGGACGTCTTGCCTGTTTTCTTAGAAAGGCTCACTCTGCCATGATGAAGGCCTTCACCTTCTCCTGCACTGAAAACCATGATGTTGTCACTCAGTTGATCACCTCCAAGAATGCCTTGAAGTCTCGTATGCGTGACTCTAGAGCTCCCGATGTTAGTGACAATGACCGTCATGGAGTGGCTCCTCCTTTAGATTTTGCTTTCCTGCCAGGGCCTAAGTGGGCTGATTTCTTCAACGATACTGGTGGTAGTGGAGATCCTAACGATGATGATGATGATGATGACCTGTGACTGTTTGTTCATTTCTCTCTGTCCCTTTTGGGTACTTGATGCCAAGGGGGAGAACTAGTACTATAATCTATTTATGTTAAAACTTATCTTATGTTGAACCATTATTGAGTAGGTGTATGACTTTATCTATGTCTTATGTTGAACCACTAAGTTTTATGTATGAAGAAATATGATGATATTGTGTTGATGTGCTCTTGTGATGGTTATGTTTGAGAGTTTGTTTTATTTTGCTCATATATTTTTAATGGTTGTCACTATGAGGGGGAGCTCTCCATATAATGTTCGCAATGATTATCACTGAGAGGGGGAGCTCTCCATATAATGTTCGCAATGATTATCACTGAGAGGGGGAGCTCTTCAATAAATCTGTCTTAATCATAGAACAACCTTGTTTCTTCTGTACTATGTGTATATTGTCATCAACTACCAAAAAGGGAGAGATTGAAAGTGCAATCATGCCCTTAATCTTATTTTGATGTTGATGACAATATACTCATAGGGGGACTAACAAACTTTGTCAAGTATATCTCAGGTTTTTGTCCCCTCGGGATCATGTGTGTGTGGATTATGACTTTGGAAATATTTATCTTCCTCAAGAACGAAGAAACAAGTCTACTGGCTTAGGCACCTTTTTATGCTTGTTCTTGAGTATAGGGATCCCGCACTATTAAGAAGGGAACATGCGGTCTCTCTAAAAGTCTTGCTCAAATGATCTACTTTAGGATCTCATCTTCTGTGCCTTGGTTCTGTCGGACGACCGATGCGTGTCGAACGACCGTTATTCACCGGACGTCCGGTACCTCCTTTCCAGAGCCAAAACATCAGATTTTCGGTTTCCACCGGATGTCTGACTTCTCCTCATCAGTACAAAAACATTAGATGGCCAGCGTCCACTAGACGTCCGGTACCTTCTATACTGAGCCAATACATTGGATGTTCGGGATCATCCGGTCGTCTAGTACCTTCTCTACCGAGCCAAAACATCGGACGTCCGGGATCCTCCGGTCATCCGGTACCTTCTATACCGAGCCAAAACATCGGACGTCCGGGATCCTCCAGCCGTCCGGTACCTTCTATACCGAGCCAAAACATCGGATGTCGGTGTCTGCCGAGCCCTCGATCGTCCGATGTGTATCGGACGTCCAACACTGCTATGTTGTTTTGGTCCCAACGGCCACTTATTGTGGCATACTATAAATATCTCTCTCCTATCCAATGGGAGGGTTGACCATTCGCTTCAAACATCCTCAAGAACACTTTTTACTCTCTCTCTCTCTCACTCTCCTCCTCCAAATCTTAGACCCCTATGGGATATGGGAGCATTTGAGAGAAGTGATCCACAAAAGTGATAGATCCGATCCTTCCCCTTCTTTGAACCAAAGGAATTTGTGATTTGAGCAAGTCTTGAGCTTTTCCCCACCGTTCTTGTTACTCTTGGAGGTTGGAGACTCCTAGGCGGTAGGATTCATTCGGTGAGGAATCGGCCATTGTGATTACCCCCAGAAAGTTTGTGAGGGTTTGGAGACCACCCCAAGGTCTACCACTAGTGTTTGAGAAACGCCTTCGTGGTGTTGTATCAAAGGGAGAATAGGGTGGGCCTTCATGGCATTGGTGTGCTTTCGTGGTAACATCCATCTCTCTAATGATGACATAGCTTCCCTCCAAGGAAGTGAACATCGACATACATCCTCGTCTCTCGGAGTTGCGGTTATCCCTAACCACAACTTCCTACTCGTGGTTGCTTGTCTCCTAGTCTTTACTTATATCATATTGTGCTTGCTTACTCTCCTACTTGTGTTACTTGTTTACCTTGCTTAGCTCTTAGCATCATACTTGCATTTGTTAGGCTCACTTTCGTATTCCACATTATTGCCTAAAATTGCTAAGTTACAATTAATTTTTTTAATTGTATTCATCCCCCCTCTAGGTCCATCTCGATCCTTTCAATTGTTATCAGAGCCTCGTGCTCTATTCTTGTGGCTTAACCGCCCTAGAGCGAGATGAACCCCAATGGGACTCCCCTTGTTGCGGATCCGAAGGATAAGGGCACGGCTTCCATGGAAGTCAAGTCCTTCACTTCTGAGGATCTGGAACGGGCGCTTGCTAAGCAAAAAGAGGAGCATGATGCTTCTCTTCAGGCCTTGGTCCAAATGAGACTAGCCACATTGACCACGATGCTTGCACCACTTTCTGGTGGTGCGGCCTCGAGGCCAACAGTGCCTACTCCTTCATTTGGCCAATAACCTCCTAGTAATGAACACTCCAGTGTTCCTTGGCTTTATGCAAGACCTCAAATAGAGAAACCAAAGTATAACCCTCAAGGAAAACCTCCTTTACTTGACGAAGCTACCGATTTTGCTTTGTGGAGGGTTGCTATGCATGATCATCTTCGATATGGGAATGATGAGATGTTGGAGATCTTGAAGTATGGTTACCACGCTGTTGACTAGAAGAATCTTACACCAAGAGATATATACAACAAGAATCTCAACGACACAGCAACCATGTGCATAAGGAGCGGTATGACTAACAAGCAAAGGAGACCATACATACACATCACAAGTGCCAAGGAATTATGGGATACCATTGTGAGGACCAAGACTGGTACCTCCACTCTTCGGTTGCTCAATATGAAATTGCCAAGGGTCAATTGCAAAACTATTGTATTGAAAAAGGTGAATCTCCTAAGAATCTCCTTGAGCGTTTCATGACTCTCACCGCTGACATCGAGTCTTGTGAGTGTGCCAAGACAGAAGATGGATTGAACTTGACTAAGCAATTTCTCATGGACAAGTTGCTTCATGCTCTTGCTCCATATCATCACCAAATGGTGTGGGACATAATACAACACCATGGATTAAAGGAAATGACTCCAGATGACATCATATCAACCTTCCAACTATTTGAAGAGTTAAAGTCAAATGCTACAAAACATCTTGCCATGCATGATACCTCAACATCAAAGATCAATCTCTCATTTAAGGCCAAGCATGTACATGAAGAAGAGCAAAGTGAAGAAGAAGAATATGATGATGATGAAGATGGTGATGAGATTGACTCCAATGAGAGCCCTTCATATGAAGACATTGCTCTCTTTTTCAAGAAGTTTAGCGCGGGAAAATTCAAGGGAAGATTCCAGAAGAAGAAAGTGAGAAAATGCTACAACTGTGAAGCAACCAACCACTTCTCCAATGATTGCCCTTATGAGAAGAGAGAAGATAAACCAAGGTTTCCCAAGACCTTTCCCAAGAAAAAGTTGCCAAATCCTTTGAACTCCAAGCTCAAGAAAAGGGATGGGAAAGCAATGGTTGCTCATGAAGAATCTGATCCCGATGATGTTAGTGGTGTTGCTAGACTAGCTCAAGATTCTCAAAACACCTTGAGGCTAGTCAACAAGAGTGGTGGTGTTGTCACCTACAACTATATGAAAGACTACAAGGGCAACGCTCACAAGTGCCTAATGGCAAAGGCCGTGGTAGAAGATGGGGAGGACCAAAACTCTCTTAACAAGGTCAAGGTAACCCCACGGTCAAACCCTCCTTTTTTCACTCCTTCTACTCCTGGTGATGAGTATCTTGATGCAAAGGATAATGATGATGATGATATAGATGATCCTATGCTTGCTAAACTAAATAAGTTCATGTGCTCCCTTAAAGGAAAGAAGCTCACCTATGTTTTGTATGCTTATGGAGATGGTGAGTAAGCACACCATCACCATTAAGGAACTCGAAACCCTCGTCATCAAGGAAAAGGAAAAATATGAAATCCTTGAGCAGAAAGTCCAATATGAGGAAGCACAAAATGATGAACTATGCTTGAAAATTGGTGCAAACATTGATGCTCATGCTAAAGAACTTGCCTCCTTGAAAAATACTAAGGACTCTTGGGAGGAGTTGATGAATGATAAAAGTAAGCTTGTGAAGTCTCATGCTTCTATGTCTAAGGATTGTGAGCTTCTATCTGTTTCCCTCAAGACTAAGGAAGAAGAGATCACTCTCCTTACAAAGAGTTTTGATACGCTCAAGCTTACTTATCTTGAAACTCTAGCCAAGGCTTACTCTTCTCCTATTATCAATGTTGATGCTTGTACTACTAACACTAGTGGTGACCTAGCATCTATTCTTGAGGAGAATCGCTTTCTCAAGGCTCAACTCGAGAAAGGACTCATGACATGTGCTCAAGGACAAAAGAACCTTGAGGAGGTATTGAGCCAACACAATGAGGTGTTTGCCAAAGGAAGGGCTCAAGTTTGACACAAGCACAAGCAAGAAGAAGACGTCTTCTGAAAATTGCACCACTCCTCTTAAGGAAACATTTGTATGAGAAGGGCACGAGGAGAAAGGTAAGGTTGTGAGTGGGAAGGCCACAAGGGGCATGCACACTCTCAAAAAGCCGAAAGACTTCATGCCTCCATCCTATGTGCTTCGTAAAATCAAGGATGGTGAAGTTTATGCAAAATTTGTTGGTCCTCAAAATGTATTCCGGTTTTATGCTATTTGGGTCCCTAAGACCCTTGTGACTAACTTGAGAGGTCCCACTTCAAAATGGGTGCCTCTAACCAAGTCATATATTGTGTGTAGGTTGCCTTCGCCGGTGGAGTCAAATGGGTGATTGATAGTGGATGTACCAATCATATGACTGGACATAGCAAATTGCTCTACGATTTCATGGAAGCTATTCAACCATTTATGAGCATTATGTTTGGAGGAGGATCAAAAGGACAGGTACTCGGTTGGGCAAGGTTGCAATCACAAATGACATGTCTCTTGCAAATGTCATGCTTGTCCAATCCCTTAAATACCATCTGCTTTCTGTTCGTCAATTGGCTTCTGTTGGTTATGATACACCATTTGGACTAACTGATGTGAAAGTCTACAAGAGAGATACTCTCGAAGTGGCCTTAGTTGGAGAGTTGGATGGCAACCTTTACACGGTTGATTTCTCGAAAGAGAGCACATTCCATGCAACTTGTCTAATGGCCAAGGCCGACAAGGGGTGGCTATGGCATCACCGGCTAGCCCATGTCGGCATGAGAAATCTTCAAGATCTCTTAAAGGGTAATCACATCATTGGACTAACCAATGTCTCATTTGAGAAAGATCGTGTGTGTACTGCATGCATAGCTGGGAAGCAACATCAATCAAAGCAGCCACCCAAAAATATTGTATCCACTTCAAGGCCTTTAAAGCTCCTTCATGTGGATCTCTTTGGGCCTCCTTCATGGGATAGTCTTGGTGGGAAGAAGTATGGACTTGTTATTGTTGATGATTACTCAATATATACATGGGTATTTTTCCTCAAGTCCAAGGATGAGACGAAGATCACCTTTATTGATTTTGCCAAGAAAGCACAACGCAAGTTTGAGAAAGAAATCTTGGCAATAAGAAGTGATAATGGCTCCGAGCTCAAGAACTACACCTTGGAAGAATTTCTTAGTGATGAAGGGATTGAGCATCAATATTCCGCACCATAAACTCCTCAACAAAATGGTGTAGCCGAAAGGAAGAACCATGCACTTGTGGAAATGGCAAGGTCCATGTTGGACGAGTAAAAGTCACCACACAGTTTTTGGGACTCCGATACACCCCGGAACACTTCCGGTGTCCGAATATTATCGTCATGTACATAAATCTTTACCTCTCGACCATTTCAAGGCTCCTCGTCATGTCCGTAATCTCATCGGGACTCCAAACAACATTCGGTCACCAAATCACATAACTCATATAATACAAAATTGTCATCGAATGTTAAGCGTGCGGACCCTACGGGTTCGAGAACTATGTATACATGACCGAGACATCTCTCTGGTCAATAACCAATAGCGGAACCTGGATGCTCATATTGGCTCCCACATATTCTATGAAGATCTTTATTGGTCGAACCATTATAATAACTTACGTCATTCCCTTTGTCACTGGTAAGTTATTTGCCCGAGATTCGATCGTCGGTATCTTGATACCTAGTTCAATCTCGTTACCGGAAAGTCTCTTTACTCGTTCCATAATGCATCATCCTACAACTAACTCATTAGTCACTTTGCTTGCAAGGCTTCTTATGATGTGCATTACCGAGAGGGCCCGGAGATACCTCTCTGACACTCGGAGTGACAAATCCTAATCTTGATCTATGCCAACCCAACAAACACCTTCGGAGATACCTGTAGAGCATCTTTATAATCACCCAGTTACGTTGTGACATTTGATAGCACATAAGGGATTCCTCTGGTATCCGGGAGTTGCATAATCTCATAGTCGGAGGAATATGTATTTGACATGAAGAAAGCAATAGCAATAAAACTGAACGATCATAATTCTAAGCTAACGTATGGGTCTTGTCCATCACATCATTCTCCTAATGATGTGATTCCATTCACCAAATGACAATACATGTCTATGGTTAGGAAACTTAACCATCTTTGATTAACGAGCTAGTCTAGTAGAGGCATACTAGGGATACGATGTTTTGTCTATGTATCCATACATGTATCAAGTTTCCGGTTAATACAATTCTAGCATGATTAATAAACATTTATCATGAATAAGGAAATATAAAATAACAACTTTATTATTGCCTCTAGGACATATTTCCTTCACATACTTGATACGCACACACGTATGTCTCTTTTTTTAAACAGAGGTGGAAAGAATTGCCTCATTTGCGAACCAACCTACTTGGGGTGTCCGATTTTTTAGTCAGTATCATTTTTGTTTTTGTTTTCTGTTTATCTTTTAGCTATGAAGTTTTGTTCTCATGTGTTTTCACACTAATTTATGGTATTTTTGTGAAAATGATTAAAATTTATTATCAAAGTACACCGAAAGTATAAATCACATCAAACATAATAATAATTACATTGAGTTTCCAAGGCCACCAAACAACAACTACTGCCGCCACAATGAGCCGCCGATGCGCCACTGTCGCCGCTCCCATACTGGAGCCAAGTTGACCTTATCGATGACAGCTGGGAAGTCTTCGTGCAAGTCCAAAAAGATGGGCTCCAACTGCTGTGTGGGCACCCCCCGAGGCCCCAAGCGACGTCATTTCCTTTGGAAGAACCATCGACAAAGGCGAAGTGGGCTCCCCACAAAGCTCTTGCTGCTAGGTATAATGTGGATTACTGGATCCACAATCTCAGCGATGACTTTATTCCCGGAGGCAGCCAACAACACATGCATACACAAAGGGCAAGGACTAGCACGAGGAGAGAAGTATCCACTCAGAAAGCGGAGACACAACTGACACAACCTAAAGTTCATCGTGGATGGACTTTGCTCTCGCCAAGAGACTCCCAACACGCGAAGACAATCGCGTAGTCCAGGGGGAAGCAGCTCCGCCTCCTCGATGAGAATGTGCCACAGATGCACACAAGATGGGGTAGCATCATCAGTGACTGCAAGTGGTGAAGCAGCTTGTGAGGCATCGTGTGAGATTTTACATGGCAGGAACTAGCGATATGGCCTAACCAAAGGCAGCTTGTGCATGTGATTGGGTCCCTACACCACGGGCGTGATGGCCTTTGGAAAGGTATTAGAAGCAACAGTCTCACAGCCATGCAGGGCAGTCGGCTGCACGATGAAAGCAGAATGATGGAATGTCATGGAAGGCAGCGGGTGACTCCACACAATGGTGTGCCAACCACCCAAAGTATCTCCAGGAGGTGCTGGCATGCAGCACACAGGAACAAGATGTCGCATCCCTGTTGAGGGACCTGCGCGAGTCACCCCATCCTAGGAGCAAGGGAGGGGCCTCCTCAACGGGCATGTCCCTCCTCACTACAAGAAATATGTCAACTTATGACCACCACTATTGGTCACTGAAAGGTCACAAATTTCCATTTACGACCTTTTTGTGACCAAAAACAGAAGGTCAAAAGCTGGCCGTCGTAAACTGACTATAGCGACCTTTCTTCTGGAATGGTCAAAGACGTTTACAACCAAAATATTCCTACTGTGGCGTTTTGGTCACTAGCAACCTCCCCAAGCCACGTAGGCATCCAGCGTGGCAAGCTGATGTGGCACAAGATTTAGCCCGGTCCAATTCGGTTTTCTACATGGGCCGAGCCCATTAATTCAGCCTTTCTATATTTTTTTTCTTGTCAATTTTTGGTCGATTTCATGGGCCAAGCCCAACGTTTTAGCCTTTTTTATTGTTGGCCCGTGGCCTTTTATTATTTATTGCTTTTCTATTTTCAGCCATTATATATTCAAGCTGGTCCCACTAGTCAGATGGGTCCCACTTGTCATGATCATCTCTCAAATTGGTCCCACATATCAGAAATGTACAAATTTGACAGATTACTTTGATAAGTGGACCCATTGGTCAAGTTTCCATTTCACAAGTTTTCAGATCACACATACATAATAAAAAAGAACACATAAATTTCATCAAATATACCACTAAATAAATTTATTACAATCTTTACAACACAGATATTCTACAATATGCTACTCTTTACTGAGTTGGACTTCACGCCTCCACACTTGGCTTCACACTACACGGCTTCACACTTCACACTTGAGCTTCTGTAAAAGAGGAACCACCACAATTTGAAGTCTACAATACAACAATTAATACTAATTAAGGATAAAAACAAAAATAAGTAATAGACTCAAATGTGTAGGCAGCATGGAACTAGTGATACGACAACATGCAGAAAACACTACAATGTAAATACTGTTGTAAGTTCATATCAGCGCAAAATCAGCACTACACAAAGCAACACATAACAATTGGTTCCAAGCAAGCTGACAGACTCACAGTTTTATCAACCCTCTAGGAAATTCCATAAACACACAAAGCTGAGTTATCCATACAGCCATCTTGAAATAAACCATCGGACTAACACCACACAGAATAAACAAAAAGAAGAAACTCAAATATCCATGGAGAAATAGACAGCAACTCTGCATTATCACAATAGCAGTTCAGATCTCACTCAAACAGAAGGGCTTCACACAAACCTAGCATGAGCATACAGAAACTTCTAGAAATGGGCGTGGAGACGAAGAGAGCACTTACTTGGCCTGGTATTTCCCCTTAGGGAGGATGGTGTGGTCCGCAGGGTGGGGGGTAGAGGCTTGATCCGCCATGCCTCGTTGGTCTCAACCTATGGAAGAAAACAGTGCAATCATAACTCAAGCCAAACCAGCAAGGGTACGAGCGAATGGATCAAGCAGCAAGTAGAACACATGAAAATAAGAAAGACAAACATAACTCAAGCCAAACCAGCAAGGGTACGAGCGAATGGATCAAGCAGCAAGCAGAACACATGAAAATAAGAAAGACAATCATATATATTATAAATAAGCAAAGGAAAACAATACATGATGTCTCGGAATTTTAAAGCTGAATATAAGCATAATACCAATGAATAGTAAAACCACATAGCTTTTACAGCTTCAAATGCTACACAATTATAAATAAGCAAAGGAAAATAATACGTGATGTCTCAGAATTTTAAAGCTGATAAGCATAATACTGATGACTAGTAAAACCACATAGCTTTTACAGCTTCAAATGCTACGCGATCTCCTTAACCCCAAACCACATAGCTTTTATCGAATCACACCCAGAATACAGTAGTTACAGCTACAGCCAAACTAGAGTAGTTACAGAATCATCACATATGTAGTTGGCAGGAGGAAGAAGCGACAGATCGAGGAAATTGTCTCACCAGCAGCAACAGCAGGGCGAAGTTGAGGAGGGTCGGTGGCAGGAGCAGCTCAGGGAAGTGGTCGAGGAAGACAGTCGGCAGCAGCAGGTCCATCACACCCATGACCTGCCTACTGTCGAGCGCCCCACGAAGACGCCAGGGGAGGTGGCGAAGCAGCTCAATAAAAGGAATAAAGTATGATTAACTGATAGCAACAAGTAAACAACAAATAGGTAATTTTACAGCAAGGAAAACAGTAATTCCAAGAGTTGTACTTTAAAATGATTATCTATACTGGTTACTTATTTATTCAGCAAGGAACCACAACATATTTCTGTAGAAAAAGAACATGTATCCAAAATAATCACCAAACAAATACGGGAGCATGGTTCAAGACCTCGCACCAAGACCATTTGTATACCTGAGTATGGTGCAAAAAGCTACCTCGTGTGATTTCAATCTCAATGCAAAATAAGAGACACAGTGCAAGATGATACTAACTGAATGAGGCAAGCAGTTAACAAGTACGCAATCCTTCCTACTCTATCACAAACTGTACATCAACCGAGCAGGAACACCAAAAAAATACTAGCAAGCATCAAATTCGCAAAAACGAAAGAAGAATCAATCAACATGCAACAAGGTGCAGTCCTGCAGCTGCACCAGGAATAGTCTGTACTAGATGTTTCTAATTCCAACTGAAATAAATGTCTGGAATAACCAAGCCAACATCTACGACATTGTTGATGTTCACGTGCATTAGGTTATTGCAGGCAAAATCATTTGGATAACAGTAACTTGTTCAGATGGATAACACTAATAAAACTAGATCAAGTTGGTGACAGACATCAGATGCTTCTAAACAAGCAAGGGGCATCACTTCCTACTCCTAAAATGAAGAGAACACACATGTGGCGCTATGATTGATGCAGCAAAAATAAAGCATCGATGCAGTCAGTTTCATCCTACTGATTGTGCCGCTTGTGAGGAACCAATTTCAATTTGTAGGCACGCTGGTGTTCTGCAGTTTGCGAAACCAGAGGAGGAGGCCGAATAGAGCACCTTTGTTGTCTCCGGCATTGACATTCACGCGAAGCTTCTCGAGCAGGTAGACGCACACCGGCATCCTCCCGTGGCCGGCAGCGGCGTGCAATGCCCCGGGTCATCCGTCCTTGGTGGCCTCCACCGCCTCCTTGATGCGGCCCTTCCCGCTGTCCAGCGCGCTCGCGATGCCCGACAGGAAAAACAAGCGCGCCCAAATCAGGATCGAGCACAAACAAACACCGAAGCGAAAAACTAGCATGGGGAAAGGGAGGCCGTCCACCTGTTGGCCGCCCTCTGGACGCCAGCGCTGCCGCCCTCCGTGCCGGAGCCGGCGGCCCCGGCGACAGCGGCAGCCTCCTCCTGGACGTGGCCGTCGTCCGCGTCGAGCGACGGGTGAGGGCGCTTATGCGCGGGCATTCCGGCCGCCTGGCTGCCCTCCCCGCTCCTTGGCGCGGCGCTCGTCGCGGGGGAGAGGACGGTCGGGCGCGTGCGGGCGGGCGGAGGAGTGAGAGGGAGGAGGAAGGAGGTGGGTGGAGGCGGCTCGAGTCGAGGGGGAGCCGGATCGAGACGGATCTGGGGAGGAGGCGGCCGCGATCTGGAAGGGAGGAGGTGGAGGCTGCGATCTGGAAGGGATGAGCGCGGCCGTGGGAGAGAAGGGGATGCGAGGGGTTGTCGGCGATTGGGGTTGGGGGAGAG
>NC_057813.1:664906301-664943451 GCF_018294505.1 Triticum aestivum | reverse complement strand
GGAGGACGGCGGCGGCTGGGTGGTTGGGGATCCAGAGATTGAGACGGAGTGGCGGCTGTGGGGCGAGAGGGGGAGAGTGGATCGGGGGAGAGGAGTGGATCGGGGAAGTTAGGGTTTGGGTGAGAGGGTGAGGGGGTGAGGGCTGCTGTTGGATCCAGAAGCATCCAACGGTGGTTGAGGCATGATCCGCGTGATATGCCTATGGACCAATCAGAGCGCACCAAACAAGTTGCCGATTTTTTGACCATATAAATTGGTCATGATTGATTACATACAAATTTTACATTTCATTTTTCAATGCTCAAAATGAGTTTTTTTTGTGAAAGACCTATCAAATATTTGTTCAAATGATGCCATATTTTTCACAAGTTTACATCTTAGATTGGCAAACAACATTGACAAAGGGAGTTTTTATTTCTTTTGCATGAAAAAACAATTTTCCATTTTTTGAGTGCTCAAAATAAGTTTTTTTGTGAAGAACCTACCAAATATTTTTTGTAAAATTTTACCAAATCAATTTTCTCAAATACTAGGCCATATTTAATGCACAATTGACCAAATGGTTAGGTGTCAAAAGTTTTGATCCACCTCTGGTGAAAAAGACAAATTCCCGCCGATTCAGTTGGAAGCGGGTCAAATTTGAACTGCAGCTGCCTCATAGTTTGCTATTTATTTTTTCCAAAAATCATTTCTAGGTACGTAAGTATCTATTTAATCAGAGAAACATCAAAAGTTTTCCAAGATTCAACCACTAGCTAGGAACGGTCATTCCCGCCGTTTTGACCGCATTTTGAAACGGGCATAAAAAAATCAAAAAAATCAAAAAATTGGGAAACCTTCGCATTGTGTCATCATATGTGGCCAAGTTCCCAGGAAAAATAATAAACTTGTAATACGGTAATTATTTTAAAAAAGTGTTCTCAGAAATGAGCTATCAAGTGTGAAGATTCATGGATTTCAAGCCAAATGATCAATCTTATGGCCACATCCATGGCATAGTTTGTTCAAATGATCTCATATTGTGCACAAGAGTGCATATTGGAATGGCAAACAATGTTGTCTAAGGAAGTTTTCATTTTCGTTGGACGAAAAAACCATTTTCCATTTTTCGAGTGCCCGAAAGGAGGTTTTTTTGTGAAGGAACTACCAAATAATTGTTGCAAAATTGGACCAAATAATTTTTATAAAATACTAGGCCATATTTAATGCACAATTGACAAAATGGTTGGGTGCAAAAAGTTTTGATCCACCTCTCGTGAAAAAGACAAATTTCCGCCGATTCAGTTGGAAGCGGGTCAAATTTGAACTGCAGCTGCCTCATAGTTTTCTATTTATTTTTTTTTCCAAAAATCATTTATAGTTACATAAGGACCTATTTAATCAGAGAAACACCAAAAAAAATCCAAGATTCAACCAATAGCTAGGAACGGTCATTCCCGCCGTTTTGACCGCATTTTGAAACGGGCATAAAAAAATCAAAAAAAATCAAAAAATTGGGAAACCTTCGCATTGTGTCATCATATGTGGCGAAGTTCCCAGGAAAAATAACAAACTTGTAATACGGCAATTATTATAAAAAAGTGTTCTCAGAAACGAGATATCATGTGTGGAGATCAATGGCTTTCAAGCCAAATGATCAATCTTATGGCCACATCCATGGCATAGTTTTTTCAAATGATCTCATATTGTGCACAAGAGTGCATATTGGAATGGCAAATAATGTTGTCTAAGGAAGCTTTCATTTTCGTTGGATGAAAAAACCATTTTCCATTTTTCGAGTGCCCGAAAGGAGGTTTTTTTGTGAAGGAACTACCAAATAATTGTTGCAAAATTGGACCAAATCATTTTTATAAAATACTAGGCCATATTTAATGCACAATTGACAAAATGGTTGGGTGTAAAATGTTTTGATCCACCTCTCGTGAAAAAGACAAATTTCCGCCGATTCAGCTGGAAGCGGGTCAAATTTGAACTGCAGTTGCCTCATAGTTTTCTATTTATTTTTTCCAAAAATCATTTATAGTTACATAAGGACCTATTTAATCATAAATACATGGTTTGGTGGCGATACGTCGAGGTTTGGGCGGCGGCCGAGGGGCCCAACTCTAGAGCATGTAAACTCGCATGCCCGCTGCATGGTCACCGCGCGACCGTGACGTTGCCATGTGTTCTGCGCGGCCTAGGCATGTCTTGTGGGTTGGGCACTCCCCAGGTTGGTGCTAGGAAGAAAATTACAACATAAGATTCTCATGAGGAGACCGATCGATGCTCAAACATGAATTAGCAGCCAAGTGTTTGATTAGCGGTACGTGAAATGTACATGGATAATGGGCGTGAGTTTTGGCTGAGGATGATCAGTTACTAAGAAGACCGTGTTCACAAATTTTCAGCTCAAAAGGAGGAGCCTAGGTGGTACTTGCTTTGCAAACTACCACACTGGACATAAATACGAGTGTTGAAGCTCGGCTCAAAATAATGAATGTATTGAGCTAGTATTTGGTGGAGGATGGTTATTTGGGCATAGGAAAGCACTGTAGAAAATGGATAGTATTTGGAGATGCCAAAGTGGTACTTCCTTCACAAACTGTTGTTTTTAACAGAATAGGAAAATGAATATTTTTGAATTATTTTTGAACTAGGCAAGGAAGGTTTTTACATATTTGACAAAGATATGACCCAAAGAATTTATGAGATTTTTTGGGGAATTTTGGGAATTATAGAAATATAGGTTGCTTCACAACCTAGGGCAAAACTGCCACATGGACCTGACACATAGGCAAAACTGATGAGGTGGCGCCTAGTCATAGCAACCCACCACAATTTACAAGGCTATGACCATCTATATTGGTCGTTAACAACTAGAAATAAGGCAGCGGACTAGCGCTGTTTGCTTTATGACCATTTCGTGTAAGGAAATTATGACCTTTCTGACCAAAATGGTCGCAATGGTTTAGGGTTTGGAGCCCCTCGAACAGCTTTTGACCAATTGGTCTCAAATGGTCATAAATATATGACCAATTCTTCCAGGGTCACTGACAGAAGGTCATAAGTTGACATATTTCTTGTAGTGCCTATGACGCCGTCGGAAAGAGAAGTGAGGGCCATGGGCGCTGAGGCTAATTGCGGGACACATGACTGGCAGTGTCGCACAGGAGGAGACGAGAGCGGATTTGGTGTAGTAAGATCAAGCTTACAACGAACATGAGCACGCACAGCAGGATCTAGCTTCTCACGAACAAGAACAAATGGATGGAGCGGAGGAAGATACGTAGCCATCAGGGCCGAACGAACAAATGCAAGTGGGGGCTACACTAGGTCAACAACACCACTGGCCATGGCAGCCGGGACGGTGAGCAGGGGTGCCTGAGAGTCCTTCACCACAGGCTTGGGGAGGTGGCGAGCGCAAGCCATATGACCACCAATGGTCGGGTCGGCCTCGCGGGAGGCTAGCCTGGCGGCAGAGGTGACAACCAAGGTCGAAGCAGTTGGCATAGGGAGCCTCACAGACACAGGAGCTGGCAACTTGCTTGGGGGCACTTCTGTCACCTTCACTACCCCTCCACGAACCTGGACAGCGCGACCCAACATCAGTTGTGTTTGTGCAGATAGGAGCTCCCGATTTGTATCAGATCAAGTAGGGGACATGGGTGTCGGCAGGTGGATGCACATCGTGTAGCCAGCAGGTAGCTCATGCGGTAGCATGTCGGCCAGGATAGGGGGCGTGTCGGTGTTAAATCTGGCATATCTCGAGGTAGGGGCCCTGAGTTAGGCATCTTGGCATGATAGTAATAGGATGGACAAGGGACACAAAGATTTACCCAAGTTTAGGCTCTCTCGAAGAGATAAGACCCTACATCCTGCTTTTGATCGTATTGATATAGGGTGTAGTACAGAATACATGTATTTACCACGAGATTGTTGTAATGAATATGAGATCATCTATTGACTAGCCTAGCCTTGGTTTATATAATGCACCGGAGGCCTAGGGTTTAGGAGTCCTCATCTTGTGTGCCAAGTCTTGTGGTAGTTTCCTTGTATACATCATGGGTTGTCCGAAGTGGCTCATTGGTGAACTTCCATGGGGATCCTCGAACCGACCCTCCTAGCCGGGAGACGACATGGTGAGTACCCCCTAGTCCAGGCCTCCATCAGTATCCCCTTGAACCGGTCTTCAAGTTGGGAACGCTCCTCGGTTCTTCTGAAATATTCTTTGTCTTCGATCGTTGATCCAGATAGCTTGTTCAATAAATCTTCCCATCTATGATCTTGAGGACCGCCAAGTATCCGAAGAGTTCACACGTCAAGCATCCAAGGATTTCACACATCGGGCATCCAAGGAGACCCTTTAAGTTCTTAGCCTTTATCAATGGCTTGTTATTTTTACACCACACCTTGGGTTTTTCTTCTTCGGCAGCGGCAACACCCCTCTTCCCGTCGGAGTTTTCTCCACGAGTGACGTATGCTCCACCAGGACCCCCACGGTAATCTCCTATAATCTCCCTCTTGCTTCATAGTTAGGGTTCCTAGGGTAGATTAGATTATGGAAAGTGGATTTGATCCGATTCAATTCGAGAGGATTCGATCTGAATTCACTGCTTTGGGCATGAATTAGTGTGCATGCCTATCATGTTCACTCCACATAATAGTGATAGATTAGACTAATGACAGTGAATGCTAGTTTATTCACTCCAAATGCTACTGTTGATGTTGTTCTTGCTGTTGTTAGCATTGTTGTTGATGGTGTTAGTGATGTTCTTAGCACTGTTCTTGATGGTTTTAGCTAGTCATGTTCTTAGCATTTTTCTTGCTATTGTTAGTGATGTTCTTAGCATTGTTCTTGTTGTTCTTAGCATTGTTCTTGATGGTGTTAGTGCCACATTGCTAGTTTGTTCACTCCACATTGTTGATGTTGTTGTTCTTGCTGTTCTTAGTCTTTATTTTCTTCTGTTGTTGCTATTCTTGTGTATGTTAGTGATGGTCTTCATAGGATGATCAACATAGTGTGCATGTTGTGTAAGTATGTTGGATGTTGTTCTCGCTGTTGTTAGGCTATGTGAATGCACGATTAACATAGGACATTGCATGTGCATGCTAGTAGGACATTGCATGTGCATGCTAGTAGGACATACCTGAATGCTAAAAACAGTAGTAGGACATACATGATTAGAGTAGGACAATGCATGTCCATGCGCATTTGGCATGATATGATAGCACTAATTCTTGCTTGCTCTGATCATTCATAACACTGATCAGTGATATCATTGATCATTTGTAGCACTGATCAGTGTTAGTACTAATCTGTGTTAGCACTGATCGGTGTTAACTTTGATCAGTGAGCATAGATGATTGTATTCTCTCATCATTGGCATTTGCACTTCCAATGATCATCTCTCATTGTTGCTAATTATTGTCCACCTTGCTGACAAGATAATTGATACGTCTCCAACGCATCTACTTTTCCAAACACTTTCGCCCTTGTTTTGGACTCTAACTTGCATGATTTGAATGGAACTAACCCAGACTGATGTTGTTTTCAGCAGAATTGCCATGGTGTTATTTTTGTGCAGAAATAAAAGTTATCGGAATGACATGAAACTCCACGGAGTCACGTTTTGGAATTAATAAAAAATATTGGCGAAGACCAACAGAGGGGAACCCACACCCTGTCCACGAGGGTGCAGGGAGCGCCCCCTGCCTCGTGGGTCCCCTGGACCTCCACCAACCTCAACTCCAACTCTATAGTCACGTTCGGGGAGAAAAAATCAGAGAGAAGGATTCATCGCGTTTTACGATACGGAGCCGCCGCCAAGCCCTATTCTTCCTCGGGAGGGCTGATCTGGAGTCTGTTCGGGGCTCCGGAGAGGGGAATCCATCACCATCATCATCATCAACCATCCTCCATCACCAATTTCATGATGCTCACCGCCGTGCGTGAATAATCCCATCCTAGGCTTGCTAGATGGTGATGGGTTGGATGAGATTTGCCATGTAATCGTGTTAGTTTTGTTAGGGTTTGATCCCTAGTATCCATTATGTTCTAAGATTGATGTTGCTATGACTTTGCCATGCTTAATCCTTGTCACTAGGGCATGAGTGCCATGATTTCAGATCTGAACCTATTATGTTTTCATGAATATATGTGAGTTCTTGATCCTATCTTGCAAGTTATAGTCACCTACTATGTGTTATGATACGACAAACCCCGGAGTGACAATAGTTGGGACACTTCTCGGTGATGACCGTAGTTTGAGGAGTTCATGTATTCACTAAGTGCTAATGCTTTGGTCCAGTACTCTATTAAAAGGAGGCCTTAATATCCCTTAGTTTCCAATAGGACCCCGCTGCCACGGGAGGGTAGGACAAAAGATGTCATGCAAGTTCTTTTCCATAAGCACGTATGACTATATTCGGAATACATGACTACATTACATTGATGAACTGGAGCTAGTTCTGTGTCACCCTATGTTATGATGAATTGCATTTGACATAATTATCCATCATTGATCCATTTCCTACAAGCTTTTCACATATTGATCTTTGCTAAGTTACTTCTCCGTTGCCACTATTACGATTGCTACAAAACTTCTACTATTACTTTTGCCACCGCTACCGTTACTTCCATACTACTTTGCTACTAAATACTTTGCTGCAGATATTAAGTCTTTCAGGTGTGGTTGAATTAACAACTCAGCTGCTAATACTTGAGAATATTCTTGGGCTCCCCTTGTGTCAAATCAATAAATTTGGGTTGAATACTCTACCCTCGAAAATTGTTGCGATCCCCTATACTTGTGGGTTCTCAAGACCTTTTTCTAGCGCCGTTGCCGAGGAGCGTAGCTCTATTCTTTGAGTCACTTGGGATTTATATCTGTTGATCACTATGAGGAACTTGAAAGATGAAAGAACCAAGATTTTTCCCTCAACTACGAGGGGAGGTAAGGAACTGCCATCTAGCTCTGCCCTTGATTCACCTTCTATTTTAAGTAAACTTGTGACACCTGCACCTGCTATTGATTCTAATATGTCGCATGTTATTGATGGTGCTACTTCTGCTATATGCATGATGCTTATGATGAAACTACTTCTCTACTTGATAACAATGTGCCGTTAGGTGAATTTCTTGATGAACAACTTGCTAGGGTTAGAGAGAATGAAATTATTGAAACTGATGATATTAATGAACGTGATGATGAAGATTCCCCCCTAGATATGAATTGCCTGCTGTACCTGAGGGTTATGTTATGGATGAAGAAACTGCTAGAGACATTCTTGCTTGAAATGATAAGGATTTTGAATTCTTTGTCGATCCTGAGTTAATTACTTTGGTTGAATCTGATCCTTTTTATGGCTATGAATCTAAAACTGTTGTGGCACATCTCACTAAATTGAATGATATAGCCACCCTATTCACTCATAAGGAAAAAAATCGCTATTATTATATCCTTAAATTGTTTCCTTTCCCATTAAAGGGTGATGCTAAGATATGGTTTAATTCTCTTGCTCCTGGTTGTGTGTGTAGTCCCCAGGATATGATTTATAACTTCTCTGCAAAATATTTCCCTACTCATAAGAAACAAGCTGCCTTGGGGAAATATTTAATTTTGTTCAAATTGAAGAAGAGACTCTCCGACAAGCTTGGGGGAGGCTTCTCCGATTACTTAATGCTTTGCCTGATCATCCTCTCAAGAAAAATGAAATACTTCATATCTTTTATAATGGACTAACCGATGCTTCCAGCGACCACTTGGATAGTTGTGCTGATTGTGTTTTCAGGGAAAGAACTGTTGAGCAAGCTGAACTCCTATTGAATAATATATTGAGTAATGATAATGATTGGACACTTCCTGAACCAACTCCTAAGACAACTCCAAACAAAAGGGGTATTCTATTTCTCAGTCCTGAAGATATGCGAGAGGCAAAGAAATCTATGAAAGCAAAAGGTATTAAAGCTGAAGATGTTAAGAATTTACCACCTATTGAAGAAATACATGGTCTTGATAACCCGATGTCGGTGTCAAAACCGGCGGATCTCGGGTAGGGGGTCCCGAACTGTGCGTCTAAGGCTAATGGTAACAGGAGGCTGGGGACACGATGTTTACCTAGGTTCGGGCCCTCTTGATGGAGGTAATACCCTACTTCCTGCTTGATTGATCTTGATGATATGAGTATTACAAGAGTTGATCTACCATGAGATCAGAGAGGCTAAACCCTAGAAGCTAGCCTATGGTATGATTGTTGTTGTTGATCTTGAGTCCTACGGACTAAACCCTCCGGTTTATATAGAAACTAGAGGGGGCTAGGGTTACACAGAGTCGGTTTACAGAGAAGGAGATCTACATCCGAATCGCCAAGCTTGCCTTCCACGCCAAGGAGAGTCCCATCCGGACACGGGACGAAGTCTTCAATCTTGTATCTTCATAGTCCTACAGTCCGGCCAAAGTATATAGTCCGGCAGTCCGGATACCCCCTTATCCAGGACTCCCTCAGTAGCCCTGAACCAGGCTTGAATGACAACGAGTCCGGCGCGTAGATTGTCTTCGGCATTGCAAGGCGGGTTCCATCTCCGAATACTCCAAGATAAATTCCGAACACAAGGACCGTGTCCGGCTCTGCAAGATAAATCCCGTATACCACCGTAGAGAGAATAATAATCCATGAATCTAATCTGCTGACAGCTCTTCGTAGTGTGACATCACGCCACGGCTCTGCAATTATTCGAACCGTTTTCTACAACTTGCTTCCGCACACACCGCGAGGCGGTTTCTCTGGCACGTCTTGTCAAAGCAGAGATTGTGTCCCGTTATTGCGGGATCCTCTTCAATATGTGCGTGGGTAACCCAACCGCACCATCAATTACGGTAAGTGGGGAACGAGCAGGTTCCATTAGGCAAGCGGGGAGGCATAAAGTTTCATCGCCTCTATAAAGGGGAAAGGCATCCTCCTTTCTACCCACGCCTTCTTCTCCTTCTGCTTGCCCCTTTCCTTTCGCCCGAGCCCTAGCGCCGAAGCATTCATCTTCCCCACCAACAAAGGTCCTCCAAAATTGTCCGGATCCGAAGCAGGAGACAAGTGGATGGCCTCCTCCGTCTAGGAGAAGGATATCAAAAGGCTGCGGGCGGCCGGATATCTGGCCAAGAAAATCGGCCACCATCTTCCAATGGTGGGACAGATTGTCCCTACTCTGAAGCCTCATGAGAGAGTCGTTTTCCTCCCCCATTTCGTCCGCGGGCTTGGGTTTCCCATTCACCCTTTTGTTCGCGGCATCATGTATTACTACAGGATTGATTTTCATGATCTATCCCCCAATTCCTTCCTCAACATCTCGACGTTTATCGTCGTGTGCGAGGCCTTTCTACGCATCTCGCCGCACTTCGGGCTATGGCTCAAGATCTTCAACGTGAAGCCCAAAGTGGTAAATGGCGAACATGCCGAGTGCGGAGGCGCCATGGTGAGCAAGATGCCCAAGGTCACATGGCCGACGGGTACTTTAATGACTCCGTCAAGGAGTGGCAGCAACAATGGTTCTATATCACTGAGTCGTGCGGCAAAAAGTGGGCCGCTGATCCTAAGTTTCGATCTAGAGCCCCTTTGCGGCTCACGTCCTGGCCCAAGAAGGGTGTGAACTGGTTGTCGTCCGATGAACTGTCAGTGATCCAGGCATGCGTCAAAGGTATGGAGGACAAGGCCATTAGGCTTGTTGACATGGTCCAGGTGATGCTGGTCCGCGTGATTCTTCCTTGTCAGCATAGAGGCTGTGATTTGTGGGAGTATGACCCGGCCGAGTACCAGACCCCGCGGGAGCTTTTTGGCTCCTTGCACAAGGACATCTGGAAGGTGCTCTTCAAGTCCGGCAAACCATGGCCGGACTCTGCCGCAGACCGCGGGTACCATCTGTCCCACCCCGCCAGTCCGGTAAGTCGTCATTATGTCTTAGCTATCCATATTTTTATTGATATGTCCGAGGGAGAAGTTTTTAACGTGCTTTTCCACGATCACCTCAGGGATGGATGAAGAAGGCAGAGCAGATTTACTGTCTGGCCCCACTGCCGGAAGAACCGGCGGGACCTCTTCGGACAAAGATGCTGGTCCCAGTGCCTTACGAGGCGCCGAAGAAAGAGGCCAACAAAAAGGCCAAGGAGGCCAGGGGTGGTCTCCATCATCGTGGTGCTTCGGACACGAAGTCTGAAGATTCTAGTGACCATCCATCCTCCAACGATGACGAGGAGGAGGAAGAGGACGAGAAGGAGGGAGAGGATGAGGAGGAGGAAGAGCTCGAATCCCCTACGAGGGGGAGGAAGAAAAGGATGGCCTCCTCATCCTTAGAGGCAAATTCACCAAAGAGGGGAAGAACATCCATCCCCGAGGCATCCACCACGGCTATCGATAGCATCCCAGAGTGGGATCCCAGGGCCCAGCCCCTGGTAAACTCGTAAGTGCATGAAATCCAAACATATTCACGCATCCCAATTCTTTACTAGAATGTAGTATTTTGATTTGCACCGTACTTTTTACAGTTCGGCAAGGTCTCCTGCCCAACATGCCTCATCGAAGGACTCGTTGAGCTCCGATGCCTGGTAGAGCGAGACACCTCCCAGGGCCCCTTCCCCAAAGCCTGGTTGTGACACCAAGGTGTCGTCCAAAAAGGACCTGAGCCAGGGGGGCGTACCTCGGGGGCCGGACACGTGGGAGCGGCGGTTCCCATGAACATCAACGGCAGGGGCGATCGTGAATTCGGCCCACATCCGGACACAGTCCCGGAGACCCTTAAGGCTCTGGGGTCAGGCAGGCAGCCCCTCTTGATTCGAGGGGCGATCTTGCTCCACCTGCGACCTCCGTCCAACCAAAGGTGTCGGGCGGCCTATCGACAGCACTGGAGAGTGCGTCTACCATTGATGAACAACACGCCCTTATGGGCGTGGTGATAGAAAAGATTCAGGCCGCCGAGAGCGGGCTGAATGAATCCTGCATCAGCCTTATAAAAGTCTTGGAGGTATGTTTTTATGAATTGTTAGAAGATTTTCATAGTATAGATGGCAGCCCCTGATTCACTGTTCGGAGAGGACAGGAACCAGACAGGGGATCAAAGCTCTGTCCGCAGGAGACTCAGCTAATGACATAGATTTGTTGAAT
This sequence comes from Triticum aestivum, assembly GCF_018294505.1. Lineage (NCBI taxonomy): Eukaryota > Viridiplantae > Streptophyta > Magnoliopsida > Poales > Poaceae > Triticum > Triticum aestivum. Next base: position 664,932,321 of record NC_057813.1, on the reverse strand, counting down.
TATGAATCAGGCGTCTGCAACGACTGCCTCCTCTCATACTGCGGAGGTGTCCGGACTCAAGCAGAGTCTGGAGTGGGCCGAAGAGGAACTCGTCCGAGTGAAGAAGCAGCTGGAGGATAAACAAGGTATGTTTTGAAACTTTTAGTAAGCTTTAGCACAAGTAAGTAGTTGTGTCTATCTTAAAGCATATATATCGCGCACGACAGGGGCAGATGCCGAAATTGAGGCGCTCAAAAATGCTGTTGCTTTGGCCGAAAAGAAAGCGGCCGCGGAGCAGGCTCTCCGCGAAAAGCACGAGGCGAGGGTCGTGGAAGTTGAGCGAGAGCTTCAGGAAGCCGTAAAGAAAAGCGAGAGTTTGGAGCAGAGACTATTATTGAAAGAATCAGAACTCGCCCAAGCTCTCTAGACCGCAAATGATGCTCGGGAGGAAGCCCAGGCTGCTCTGAAAGATATTCAGGAGGCGCGGAAGATTGCGGCTGGTAAGGGTTTTTTCTTATTCAAAGCGCCTTACGCCTTCGCAGGGAAGATTCATGGTGACCCATTGAATCTTAATTTTTCAAGGGGCATTTGTGGATCTGCCACGCAGCATATCTGATGCTACCCAATTCTGCCGAGCTGAGAAGAAGGAAACTGCGGAGAAGCTCTTCTGGTTGCAGTATTTGGCGCCGAATTAGCCGGTGCCATTTGTCGACCAGCTGAAACAGCTGATCGAACTACATCAGGCGTCCGGAATAGCCATGAAGGATTTGGTTATCCGGCTATGGCCTGCGAGCCCATACCGAGCAATTTCTTTGGGCTCGTGAAGTGAATTGTGGATGCTTGCCCTCGGCTGGACGTCATTAAGCGGTCGGTTTGCATAGAAGGGGCACGAATGGCATTCGCCCGTGCGAAAGTGCATTGGGGGAAGCTTGATGATGAGAAGTTGATGACCGAAGGGCCGCCGGAGGGGAAGGAGCACCGCAAGCCTGAATTATATTATGATGGCGTCCTAAAAGGGGCCCGCCTCGTGGCTGAGCAATGTGCGAAAGACATTATTTTTCCCTGAAATCAGTTGTGCTATCCTTTGTAAGACGAAACAGAGTCACTTATATATATATGTCTGTTATGTGTAAATTTTATTCCTGCGCGGCCGTTTAATATGTTAGTCTTGAGAGTTGGCCAGTCGTCAGCTTCTGCCCCCATGTAGGAATTATGGGGGTGTTCAGGATACACCTGAACACTCTTTATCCCATTCTTGGGTCCATGAAGGAGGTGTTTAGCACAGCGAACCAGGCAATCGGACTATAGGGCTTTATTACTCTCACTTAGCCATAGGAATTCGAGTATGTGAGGTGCAGCCCCTGGTGTTTGGAAGACCGCACGAGGGGCTCTAATAGCGCATGATCGGTGGACCGATCCTTCGCACTCTGCATTTTATTATGGCATTATGCGGAATAAATCCTTAAAGATTGCACAACCTCCCAAACAGCTGACCAGCTCTCGCCTTATCATGACAGTCGGTTTTCGGCTTTCTCTACTGAGGTGTTCGTCCGGAAGAACCGGGACACATTCGCCGTAGTTCTCCCAGCGCTACCTTAGCCGATATTGCGGAACATAAGGTACCAAAACATGGGAGCCGGGGAAACCCAACCAATGACCCAAGACATGATTCGGAGCTGATGCATATAATGCTATAAGTTCGGGGTGCCGAACGACCGAGAAGGTGTTCGGACTTTAGTCGTCGTAGTATGGGTGCAATGAAACCCCTAGCATTTAAAGGCATAACACGATGTTCGGATGCCGTTATGACAAAATGTCATTAAGAAATAATAGCAGATAAGCATTGAATGACTCTACATGTTGTATTTAAGTAATACGTCAATGCATATGACTACGGGGCATGTTAGAAAAGAGAGGCATGGCGGAGAACCTGTTGGGACCGGGCGGTGGGGAGCTGTGCGCGAGTCCGGAGGAGTATCCGAATTGTATTCAGGTGGGGTGGAGATTTCCCCTGTGTGCGTCCGAGCTGATTCCAAGTCGCCGGTCCAGTTATGCACGAAGGCGAACCTGCAAATAATGCTAAAAGGCGTGTGTGAGCAGTGGCTGAGCCGTGGGATGTGACCCGTCCAACTTATGCTAAAGGATATGTATGAGCTGGGGTATCATAAAGCAGTTCGGACTCCTTTGTCGGTGTCCGAGAGCTCGGCTGTCGAATCTAAGTTCGATTGAAAAAACCGTGACTCGCTGCTTCTGTAAAATAAAGTAGCCGAATACTCTTCGGCGCCGAGGCGAGGCTCGGTCTTGCCCGCAATTGTGACTACATCACATGGGTCTGGATTGTTTTGAAACTGTCTGGGGCATGGGGTGATAGTGCATTGAGTCGTAGTGTGTCCGGGCGGTGCTGAATAGCTACTGCCTAGAGGTGTAATGCCGAAAGTTGGCTCTTTGGTATGGCAATTTTGGGCGATCCGAAGACCATTTCCCGAGTGGCGGGGCCTAAATGGCTTTTGCGCCTAGTGATGACACTCGAAGATGAGTTTTTTGGTGGGTCTAATCGATCTCTAGACTTGATAATCCGGGCTTCTTGCCCTGGGACCTCTTCATGCTCCTTCCGGCGTCGGCCTGCCGACCTGTTTAAAGACCCAGCATTCTCTGTTGGTATGATTGGTTGCCGCTCCTGGTGTACCATGTATTTGGCATGGGCGGTCAAGTATGACGTTCAGGCTTGTGGGGCCCGAATTAAGATGTTGAAGCATCTTCTCCCGCTCAGCGGGTGGAGGACTACGGGCTCCTGTGCTGATCGCCGTTTCCTGGGCGTCATTCTTTGTCTTGGGACGCCTATATTTGTTGCACCAAGGTTTGCGGACCCTATTCTTGTCTGCGGATGCGCCTGGGGTGCTTGCTATGTTGCTGTTTGGTATGTAATGCTGGTCTTGCACGCAGCCCCTTGCCGCAGTGTGCTATCGGCGGGGTGTAGGCATGCGTTTGATGTTTAGTGCCGCCTCCTCGAATTGAGGTAGTAGCCTGCGCTTTGGGTAGTATTTTGTTCGGCGGTTGAGTCTGTATTCCTCGACTGCCTGGGCCTTAGTCCGTCTGTCTGCAAGCAGATCCTGATCAACTTGGAGCTGCTGCTGCTTCTTTTCCAAGCTTCTTGAAGTGGCTATAAGACAGCGCTTGAAGCGCTTCTGCTTTATGGGATCCTCTGGTACGCCAAATTCGTCGTCACCGAGGCTCACCTTGTCTTCGGAGGGAGGCATATAGTTATCGTCCTCCAAGTATCCGTCCGTCGCCTGTTCGTCTGGGCTTACCTGCCCGTGTTCCTGTTCGGCTTGCTCGAAGGTGGGTTGATCAGGATCGTATTCCTCTTCGGCACCATCTGGATTTTCTTCTCCCGTGCCGGTGTTGATGTGGCGGGGCTTGGAGCGGCACCGATGACGCCCATGATTTGATTTCTTCCCTGAGGGGTTATCTCATGTTGCCTCATCGCCATTGTTTTCTTTGGGAGTATCCACCATATATATACCATATAAAGAGGTGGCAGTCCAGCGCCCTGTGGGCGGTGGTTTCTGTTCTTCTCCCGCATCATCGTCTATACCGTCGATGTCTTCAAAATCGAAGTTAAGGACGTCGGTCCAGTCATCGACCGTGGCTATTAAGTGGGTGGTGGGTGGGGAACGAATTTCTTCGTCGCCAGCTTCCCACTCGAGCCGGACATAGTTCGGCCAGAGGTCTCCTGACAAAGAGAGAGACCTTAATGAATCTAGCACGTCTCCGAAGGGTGAGTGCTGAAAGATATCCGCAGCGGTGAATTCCATTATCGGAGCCCAGCTAGATTCGACGGGCATGGATGCGTGCGGTCCGGAACATACGGCCGGAGACGAGTCTAGGGGTCCGGAAATACAGGCTTCCTTAGGAGAGGAATCTGTGTTCGGCTCCAATGGTGATGAGTGTGCGTCCTCCGGGGCGGGGTCCATCCACCCATCCTCGGAAGGCACGACCTGATCTGGAACGAAGTCCGGAGCCGTAGCAGGTGCGATGTTCCGAATACTGTCCGACGGAAGATCTAGGTCATGCACGTCGCGATCGTTCGGCGCTCCTGACATGGGCCCGAATCCGTCGAGGATCAAGTCTCCGCGGATGTCAGCAGTGTAGTTTAGGTTTCCGAACCTGACCTGATGGCCAGGGGCGTAGATACAGATCTGATCCAAATGGCCAAGCGAGTTGGCCTGTAGTGCGAAGCCGCCGAACACGAAGATCTGTCCAGGGAGAAAAGTCTCACCCAGAACGGCGTTGTTGAAGTTTGGAGAATCCATCGAGCCTTACAGTGATGACAGAGAGGAACTCTCAATGAAAGCACCAATGTCGGTGTCAAAACCGACGGATCTCGGGTAGGGGGTCCCGAACTGTGCGTCTAAGGCTAATGGTAACAGGAGGCTGGGGACACGATGTTTACCCAGGTTCGGGCCCTCTTGATGGAGGTAATACCCTACTTCTTGCTTGATTGATCTTGATGATATGAGTATTACAAGAGTTGATCTACCACGAGATAAGAGAGGCTAAACCCTAGAAGCTAGCCTATGGTATGATTGTTGTTGTTGATCTTGAGTCCTACAGACTAAACCCTCCGGTTTATATAGACACCGGAGGGGCCTAGGGTTACACAGAGTCGGTTTACAGAGAAGGAGATCTACATCCGAATCGCCAAGCTTGCCTTCCACGCCAAGGAGAGTCCCACCCGGACACGGGACAAAGTCTTCAATCTTGTATCTTCGTAGTCCAACAGTCCGGCCAAAGTATATAGTCCGGCAGTCCGGATACCCCCTTATCCAGGACTCCCTCACCCGACACAGGTAGTAAAGGTAAATTCTCTCTATAGATTTGATAAGTGTGAAATCCCATCTACTAAGTTTGCTAGTCAATGCTTGGATGAGTTTGATAATTTTATTGTTAAACAAGAAAACTTCAATGGTTATGTTGGTAGACAATCTAAAGGTAATGCTTATATGGTTGAACACTTGAGTGATTATATGTATAGAGTTAAAGGTTACCTTAAGCTTATTAGTAAACATGCATCCACGGTTATAACTCAAGTAGAACTAGTGCTGAAGGCACAAGATGATTTGCTCAATGAATTAAATAATAAGAACAAATACAATGATGTTAGAATTAAGACTAGATGTGGTAAAATGACTGTCGGTGTCAAAACCGGCGGATCTCGGGTAGGGGGTCCCAAACTGTGCGTCTAGGCGGATCGTAATAGGAGACAAGGGACATGATGTTTTACCCAGGTTTGGGCCCTCTTGATGGAGGTAAAACCCTACGTCCTGCTTGATTGATATTGATGATGTGGGTATTACAAGAGTAGATCTACCACGAGATCAAGGAGGCTAAACCCTAGAAGCTAGCCTATGGTATGATTGTTGTTCGTCCTATGGACTGAAGCCATCCGGTTTATATAGACACCGGAGAGAGCTAGGTTTACACAGAGTCGGTTACAATGGTAGGAGATCTACATATCCGTATCGCCAAGCTTGCCTTCCACGCCAAGGAAAGTCCCATCCGGACATGGGACAAAGTCTTCAATCTTGTATCTTCATAGTCTTGGAGTCTGGCCGATGATGATAGTTCGGCTATCCGGACACCCCCTAGTCCAGGACTCCCTCAGTAGCCCCCGAACCAGGCTTCAATGACGACGAGTCCGACGCGTATATTGTCTTCGGCGTTTGCAAGGCGGGTTCTCCTCCATATTCCATGTGTTTGCCGAATAGTGTCCGGTTTCCTTATAAATGTTGCGCTCCTTGGCTTCCACGTCCAATAATGGCCCTCTTCCACGTGTCGTGTGAATGCGAAAAGCCAGGGTAATTTTACGTTTTACCCCCTTAGCTGCGCGAATAAGCCGCCTATAAGAGAGGCGAGGATCCAGATCCGAATGACACCATCCTCCTTCCATAAGTACTCATCGAAGCGCATCTGACAAAAATCCATTCCAACATGGACAGTCGACGCGGCTCCTCCTCTCGCGCTCCCAGTCCTCAGCCAGGAGATTGGAGGAGATGTTCAGTCCCGCATAGCGAGTTAGTGACGCTCCAAGCAGAGGGATACCTTCCCCCAGCCTTTATGGTTCCGGTTCGAGCCGGACTGGCCACCTACAAGGGTGGGAAGCAGGCGGAGAGCGTCCCCAATCCCTCCAAAGGAGAGCAGTTATGCTTCGTCCCCTTCCTAATAAGGGGACTCGGATTTCCCATACATCCGTTTCTCTGGGGGCTCCTGGAGTTCTATGGACTCCAACTTCACCACCTCACACCTGCCTCCATCTTGCACATCGCGGGCTTTGTAGCTCTTTGCGAGCTGTTCTTGGGCATCGAGCCCCATTTTGTGCTGTGGAAGAGATTGTTTTGCGTCGTACCCCGTTCTCACGAGGGGTCAATATATCAAGTGGGCGGAGCCAAAATATGGCGCATCGCCGGGACCGGATATCTATCCGGAACCCCGAAGAAGGCGTCCGAAGACTGGCCTTCCGAGTGGTTCTATATGGAAGACGCCCCGCTGCCTGATCCAGTTCGGATCGGCCTCCCGGAGTTTAGCAACGCTCCTCTGAAGAAACGCCTGAGTTGGCGCCCGCGGAGCCCTCAACGGGAAGATGACAGGAGCGTCCAATATCTGATGGGCCGGATAAGGTTACTGGCCCATTCCGGATTGACCATGATTGGAGTCATGGCCACATGCATTATGCGAGGGGTGCAGCCGCTCCAATATAGGGGCCACCCCATGTGGGATTTCAACGGGGAGAATGACGCCACCCGTCATGGCCGCAAGGGGCCGGGATCGGCCGCCGATATGGTGAAGATCCTGTCCGGCTTGTTCAAGTGGGAGAAGGAGGACTTCCTCCGCACGAGTCCATTGAATGGATTCTCCATGAATAACCCTCGGAGCTGGGTAAGCGGACGTTTATATATCCGATCCGTGCTTTCAAAGATAAGTGTCTTACTTTATGATTTCGACGTAGGAACTGCGCCAGGATGTGGTGGGCATAGAAAGCCCGACTCCACAACCCGAGGATCCGGGAAGATCCCTTGATCCGGCCTCCGGGGAGGATCCGGACATAATGGTGGAACTGATTGACGGGGTGTTCCACCAACTCAGCATACACAATGCTCTAGTCGCCATTACGGCTGACTACCCCGGTTTATCTCTGGCTTCCCAGGTGAGTACGACCGAAGTCCTGACACCATTACTTTTTTAATGCTTATTTCTGACCACCGTGTACCAATGGTGCTTCGCAGGAGGTGCCTTTACGGCGGGAAGCCGAGCCCGCGGTGACTGCCCAACCAGGGTCAGTGCGGCCCAGCAGGCGGAAGAGGAGTGCGGCCCGAATTGAAACGTCGCCGCAAAGGTATGGCGCACCATCGTCTTTAAGGGAAAGACTCATGGGAGGTATATTAATGCTCATGATTCTTCCAGGAGAAAGAGCGCTCGCCGGACTGTGCCCGGAGAGGTTGCCAACCAAGCCTCCGCCAGCCAGGCTCCAACACCTGGTCCGGAGGGGGAGGCGAGTGCAAGGCGTGAGCCGGATGCTCCTCCAATGGAGGATGCCAACAGGTTGTCCGCCACCAGGTCTGAGGTGGAGAGCGCCATGAATTACAGGCGCTATCGGACAGTTCTTCGTGACGCGTGTTTCTCCCCAGAGGCGTTGAATGCCTTTAATGCGGGAGACGCGCACCTCCGTGCTGCTCAAGATGGTTTAACCAGAGCCACGGAGCAGTATGTGAAAGACATACGGGTGAGGAATTTTAATAGTTATATATGCCAGTAGCCCCCGAGACTTAAAATAGTTAAACTAACTGATTTAAGGATCATTTGTAATGCAGGATCTTACGGAGAAGAATACCCACCTGTCCCAGGAGCTTCAAGAATGCAAGGCCCAACTTGAGGCCGCACTAGCCGCCGCCGGGGGAGCTACAGAGACCCCCTCTGGTAATACATATTTCAAAAATATAAGTAGTTTATGAAGTGCGGCGTGTGCGTTTAGTCTGACAATAATATTGCAGAGGGTGCCGGACTAGATCCGGACAAGCAACATCTGCTGCGCCAGCTGAAGGCCGGCGAGAAGGTGCTTATGAGGGTGCAGCAGGAGAGTAACAAACTCCAAGATGCCAACACCCAGCTGGGCGAAGAACTAAAAGATGTTCGGGTCTAGCTGTCTAACTCCGTAAAGGAGAATCGGCGGCTTCGTCGCGGCATTTACAATAAGTGCTTGAGCAAACTCTTTTGAAAAGAAGAGTTCGGCGAGGAAGTCGATTGACAGAAATGTGTCTGTAGGTGTGCTCACGGGTCGTCCGGCGGAGGAAATGCCTGGTTCCATGGGTGACCTTCTTCCCGAGCTGCTGCAACTGCACGAACATGTCCGGCAGGCGATGAGCGGCATCGTTCAGGCCTTATGGCCTTCCGTCTCCCTACCCGAGGGTCTTGGAGGGCTTGTTGAGAAGCTTCAGGGAGTACGGCAGCGCTTCCGTCTGTGGAAGATATCGGCCTGCCGTCAAGGCTCCAGGGAGGCCTGGGCCATGGTGAAGACGCGGTACACGAAGGCTGATCCAAACCACATGGCCGAAGTCGGACCTGTGGGGCCCGATGGGAAGGAGATCCCTGTGAGCCTGATGTACGGCCAAGTAGAGTTGGCCGCGAAATATTCCTAACGGGACTATAAACTAGACAGCCTGTTAGATGGGATTGAAGAGGAGTACAATTAGTCAGTTTGACGATGTAATTGAAAATGACATGTAAAATGCCTTCTAGCCGGATTGTAGATCGTTTGTCTTTGCGGACCTTTTCGCTTCAACCTCGGGACCCAACAGTCCGGAGTGTGTCCGAATACCCTCACGGTTATACAAAAACCGGGGCATGCATGGAGACCAGGCGTAGGGGTCATAAGTGCTTTATCAAACAAGTGCCCAACTAGCTATGTTATATTACATGGTTAGTAAGAAACATCTTCCAGGGAGAATAGTTCTGTTAGGGGTTCCTTTCCCTGGGAGGCATGCCCTAAAGTGCATGTCCGGACTGCGAAAAGAGCAGAAAAAGCATTTGGGGCAGATAAATAAATAAGTAATAAATCATCTTTCAAGTCACCGACCGAATATTCCCTTAAGAACGCTAGCCTTCAGCTTCACCCACTCTGAGGTACACATCCTGCTGACCCGGCAGTAACAATCACAGAGGTGCTCCCTTTACCTCCTAGCCAAACAATCGGGAACGTAGGGGTAAGCACAGGAGCCAGGCAACCCAGCTTGGCCAAAACTTAAGTCATATCGATGCATATAATGGTGAGTAAAAGATACATGCGGAAGTATGACACATGTGTTGGGCATGAAGCCCATATAAATAAGCTTCTGTTAAAGAAGCCCCCAGGTATAACGAGTGCGAGTAGCACATCAAGTGTGTGCGAACAATGCGCAGATCAGCCCTCAAAGGCTTTTACTGAAAGAGGGAGGAAAAAGGAGGGAAACCAAAGACAGCGAAAAAATATGAAAGGTGGACGGAGGAAGGAGACGAACTCTGAGTCTGGCGCTAGGCGTAGAATCTTCGAAGACGGGCTGCGTTCCATGGGTTCGGCTCGAGTCGGTTGTTAGATGCGTTGCATAGATGGTATGCACCGCCGGTAAGGACTTGGTCGATGATGAAGGGACCTTCCCATTTGGGCTTGAGTTTGTCCTTTTTCTTGTCCGGTAGGCATAGAACTAGCTCGCCAACGTTGTATGTTTTGGCCTGTACTTCTCTGCTTTGATATCTTTGAGCCTGCTGCTGATAGAATGCGGAATGGGATTTTGCCACGTCGCGCTCCTCCTCTAAGGCGTCCAAACTATCCTACTGATCCAACTCGGCTTCTATTTCTTCGTACATGCGCACGCGAGGTGAGTCATGAATTATATCACAGGGCAAAACTGCCTCTGCGCCGTATACCATAAAAATGGTGTGAATCCGGTAGTGCGGTTTGGCGTGGTCCACAGCCCCCAGAGTACAGAGTCGAGCTCCTCTACCCAGTGCGTGTTAGATTCCGTGAGGGACCGCACTAATCTGGGTTTAATGCCGCTCATGATTAGACCATTTGCTCGTTCGACTTGACCGTTAGTTTGAGGGTGATAGACTGAAGCATAGTCGAGCTTGATGCCCATGTTTTTGCACCAGAGTTTAACCTCGTCGGCCGTGAAATTCGTGTCGTTGTTAGTGATGATGCTGTGGGGGACGCCAAAACGGTGTACTACCCCGGATATGAAGTCTATCACAGGTTCGGATTCTGTCGTTTTAACCGGCTTGGCCTCTATCCATCTGGTGAATTTGTCCACCATGACCAATAAGTATTTTTGTTTGTGGGTTCCCCCTTTAAGGGGTCCAACCATGTCAAGCCCCCAGACCACGAACGGCCAAGTGATGGGTATAGTTTTGAGGGCGGTGGGTGGCATGTGGCTTTGATTAGCAAAGAGCTGGCAACCGACGCATCGTTGGACTAAGTCCCGAGCACCTGCCTGGGCTGTCGGCCAATAAAATCCTGTACGGAATGCCTTGCCTACAAGGGCCCGGGCTGCGGCGTGGTGCCCGCCGAGTCCGGTGTGAATTTCAGCCAGGAGATTTCGCCCTTCCTCTTCGGAGATACACCTTTGAAGGACTCCGGTTGTGCTTTTCTTATAAAGTTCTCCCTCATGGACCTTGTAGGCTTTGGATCGCCGAACTATGCAGCGGGCCTCATTTTGGTCTTCGGGAAGTTCCTGCCTAATTAAGTAGGCTAGGAATGGTTCCGTCCACGGGGCAATTACTGCCATTATTTCGTCGGCTGAAGGTGTTATTTCATTGGCTGAGCCACCGATTGTGTCAGAATGTTCCGTGTTGGGTGGTGCAGTTGGTTCCGGGTTGTTATTTCCGGACTCCTCTTCCCATAATACGGATGGCTTAAAGAGACGCTCTAGGAAGATGTTTGGAGGGACGGCGTCGCGTTTTGCGCCGATCCGTGCCAACACGTGTGTTGCCTGGTTATTATCCCGGGCTACATGGTGGAATTCGAGTCCTTCGAACCGAGCTGACATTTTTAGGACGACGTTACGGTAGGCTGCCATTTTCGGATCCTTGGCGTCAAAGTCTCCATTTACTTGGGATATTGCGAGGTTTGAATCCCCGCGCACCTCTAGGCGTTGAATACCCATGGAGATTGCCATCCGGAGACCATGTAGAAGGGCCTCATATTTGGCTGCGTTGTTGGAGTCCGTGTACATTATTTGAAGTACGTATTGGACTGTGTCTCCGGTTGGGGACGTCAAGACGACGCCAGCCCCCAAGCCAGCCAACATTTTGGAGCCGTCGAAATGCATGATCCAATTGGAGTATCCGCCGTACTCTTTAGGGAGTTCGGCTTCGGTCCATTCGGCGATGAAGTCAGCCAAAACTTGCGACTTTATAGCTCGCCGTGGTTTGTAGGTTATGTCAAATGGTAAGAGCTCAATGGCCCATTTTGCAATCCTGCCCGTCGCGTCGCGATTGTTTATAATATCGTTGAGAGGTACTTCGGAGGCCACCGTTATGGAACACTCTTGAAAGTAGTGTCGCAGCTTCCGGGATGCCATGAACACCGCGTACGCTATCTTTTGATAATGTGGGTACCGGGACTTGCATGGAGTTAAGACAGTGGATACGTAGTACACTGGTTTTTGAAGAGGGAATTTGTGCCCTTCTGTTTCTCGTTCGACGACGAGTATCGTGCTGACAACTTGATGTGTTGTCGTGATATATAATAACATCGGTTCGCCCAGGTTGGGTGCGGCCAGGACCAGATTTGTTGCCAATATGGCCTTAATTTCTTTGAGTCCGGCCGTGGCAGCATCCGTCCATTCGAAGTGTTCGGTGCACCGGAGGAGGCGATAGAGGGGCAGTGCCTTTTCTCCCAAACGGGAGATGAAGCGGCTTAGAGCCGCCACGCATCCAGTTAGTTTTTGTATTTGTTTGAGATCTTTTGGGATATCCAATTGTGACAGAGCTCGGATCTTGGCTGGGTTTGCTTCAATTCCTCTACCGGATACAATGAAGCCCAAGAGCTTTCCGGCTGGTACGCCGAAAACACATTTTTCCGGGTTGAGCTTAAAGTCGTATGCTTGGAGGTTGTCGAATGTAAGCCTCAAATCGTCTACTAGAGTTTCGACGTGTTTGGTCTTAACGACCACATCGTCTACGTATGCCTCCACTGTTTTGCCTATCTGGGTAGCCAGACATGTCTGAATCATGCGCTGATATGTTGCGCCAGCGTTTTTGAGTCCGAAGAGCATTGTGTTGAAGCAGAATGGTCCGTATGGAGTAATGAATGCCGTTGCGGCCTGGTCTTTTCCCGCCATCTTGATTTGATGGTATCCGGAGTATGCGTCGAGGAAGCACAATGAGTCGTGCCCTGCGGTAGCATCGATGATTTGGTCGATGCGGGGGAGGGGGAAAGGATCCTTTGGACAGGCCTTGTTAAGGTCTTTGAAATCGACACAAAGGCGCCAGGATTTGTCCTTTTTTGGTACCATTACCAGGTTTGCTAGCCAGTCCGGATGTTTTATATCTCTGATGAATCTGGCTTCTAAGAGTTTGGCTAGCTCCTCTCTCATTGCCTGTCTTTTGGGTTTGGAAAATCGCCGAAGAGCCTGTTTGACTGGCTTGAATCCTTTTAGGATATTTAGGCTGTGTTCTGCCAGCCTGCGTGGGATTCCTGGCATATCTGGAGGGTGCCGGGCAAAAATGTCCCAATTTTCCCGAAGGAATTCTCGTAGTGCGGCTTCTACATCAGGGTTTAATTGTGCCCCAATGGAGGCCGTCTTTGTGGGGTCCGTTGGATGGACCTGGAATTTGACTATTTCATCTATTGGTTTAAAAGAGGTGGACTTAGATCTCTTATCGAGTATCACGTCGTCCCTATCCACCATGGAGCGCAGCGCAATGAGTTCCTCTGCCGCTAGGGCTTCGGATAGTGCCTCTAGGGCTAGTGCGGCTGTCTTATTTTCGGCGCGGAGTGCTATATCTGGATCACTGACAAGAGTGATGATTCCATTGGGCCCGGGCATTTTAAGCTTCATGTACCCGTAATGGGGTATAGCTTGGAAAATTGTGAATGCCTCTCGCCCTAACAAGGCGTGATATCCGCTGCCAAACGGGGCCACTAGGAACGTGACCTCCTTGGACCTGTAATTTTCCGGTGAGCCGAACACTACATCTAGTGTGATTTTTCCTGTGCAGCGTACTTTCCGACTAGGGATTATTCCTCTAAAGGTTGTGCTGCTTCGCTCAATGCGGCTCCAGTCAATTTCCATTTTTTGGAGGGTTTCCTCGTAGATGAGGTTTAATCCGCTGCCGCCATCCATGAGTACCTTGGTAAGATGAAAGCCGTCCACTATCAGACTGAGGACCATTGCGGCTGGTGCTCGGGCTGTTCGGAATTTAGGTTCGTCGCTGGCATTGAAGGTGATAGCCGTGTCGCTCCATGGATTTGTTGTTGCTACCTGATAGACTTCGGCGAGGCTGCGGATTGTTCGTTTCCGCATATTATTTGATGTGAAAGTCTCGAAGACCGTTAATACCGTACTGGTACTGTTGGGCTGGTTACCCGGGGCTAGAAAACCTTCGCCGCTTTTGGCCACCTGCCGTAGTATCCAACATGCTCGAAGGCTATGTGTTGGAGTGGCGCCCTCTGTACTATGGATTTTACAGGGTCCGTTGAGCCATACCTCCAGTAGGGTCCATAGTATCCAACATGCTCGTAGGGGGTTTTTACTTTTTGGTTTTTAACCCAGGTGCTTGAGTATGACGCACCCTATTATTTCGAACTAGGGTTGTGTTCAGGGCCGGATTGTCCCAAAACCTGGTTTCGGTTTTCCAGGCAGTCTCCATCGCACAGTATTTTTGTACTATGGTCGCCAGGTCGGCGAAGCGTGTAACTTCGCGACGACTTATGGCGTTCATGATTCCCTTGTCCGTGCAATTGTTGCAGAAAATTGAGATTGCGCTTTCCTCACGGCAGTCCTTTATCCTGTCCATAACCAGGAGGAATCTGGCCTAGTAATGATGTACTGTTTCATCGGGCTCTTGCCGTATTTGAGATAGATCGCTTATGTTTGGGTGGGCGGGCGGAATTAAATTCGGAACCCCGCCCAATCTGAGGCTCAAAGGCCGAGAAGTTTCTGGATTTGGAAGCTTGGATTGCTGGATGTTATCCAACAAATCTGGTCCGATGCCTGACTTTAGGTTCAGTACTTGATTGACGTCCGTCCCTCCACAGGAATCCGGCATGGAGGGATCGGGAATCCGGACATAACTGGTCTTTAACATAGAAGAAGAGTCGCCGCGTAGTTCCTCCACCACAACAACGTGGTGGGTAGCCTGGGGAGAGTTAATTTCTCTCAGATCGGTTTTAAGCCCAATCTGATCGTAGTCTGTAGCGACTCCCAGGGCGGCGATGCGATCCAAGAGCTCATTTACGGAGGAGAGCTCCATTGGATCTAGCTGCTCGGCGAATTCTGAGTTGACGTGAAGATCGCTTTTGATGACCTGAGAGGTCATTGTCGGAGCGGCGGCCGAACAGGCGGTCATAAGAAAACCGCCTAGCCGGATAGTTTGGCCGGTGGCTAAAGCTCCCTTGACGACGGCGCCTTCTTTAAAGACGGGAAAAGGCATCCCTCCTGATTGCGACGGCACAGAGGAACTCTCAATGAAAGCACCAATGTCGGTGTCAAAACCGGCGGATCTCGGGTAGGGGGTCCCGAACTGTGCGTCTAGGCGGATGGTAATAGGAGACAAGGGACATGATGTTTTACCCAGGTTCGGGCCCTCTTGATGGAGGTAAAACCCTACGTCCTGCTTGATTGATATTGATGATGTGGGTATTACAAGAGTAGATCTACCACAAGATCAAGGAGGCTAAACCCTAGAAGCTAGCCTATGGTATGATTGTTGTTCGTCCTATGGACTAAAGCCATCCGGTTTATATAGACACCGGAGACGGCTAGGGTTACACAGAGTCGGTTACAATGGTAGGAGATCTACATATCCGTATCGCCAAGCTTGCCTTCCACGCCAAGGAAAGTCCCATCCGGACACGGGACGAAGTCTTCAATCTTGTATCTTCATAGTCTTGGAGTCTGTCCAATGATGATAGTTTGGCTATCCGGACACCCCCTAGTCCAGGACTCCCTCAATGACCCAGGAACCTTTGTATCCCGAGGTCCATCCTAAGAGAGTTGAGCAAGATTCTCAGAGAACTAATACTGATACACCTAGTCCTTCTAAGAAAAAGAAAAAGAAAAATGATAGGACTTTGCATGCTTCTAGTGAACCTGTTGTTGACACACCTGAGAATCCCAATGATATTTCTATTTCTGATGCTAAAACACAATCTGGTAATGAACATGAACCTAGTGATAATGTTAATGATGATGTTCATGTTGATGCTCAACCTAGTAATAACAATGATGTAGAAATTGAACCTGGTGTTGATCTTGATAACCCACAATCAAAGAATCAATGTTATGATAAGAGATACTTCATTGCTAGGAATCACAGTCAAGAAAGAGAACCATGGTTTCAGAAACCCATGCCTTTTCCTCCTAAGCCATCCAAGAAAAAGGATGATGAGGATTTTGAGCGCTTTGCTGAAATGATTAGACCTATCTTTTTGCGTATGCATTTGACTGATATGCTTAAAATGAATCCTTATGCTAAGTACATGAAAGATATTGTTACAAATAAAAGAAAGATACTGGAAGCTGAAATTTCCACTATGCTTGCTAATTACCCTTTTAAGGGTGGAATACCAAAGAAACTTGGATATCCAGGAGTACCAACTATACCATGCTCCATTAAAAGAAACTATGTTAAAACTGTTTTATGTGATCTTGGAGCCAGTGTTAGTGTTATGCCTTTCTCTTTGTATCATAGACTTGATTTGAATAAGTTGACACCTACTGAAATCTCTTTGCAAATGGCCGACAAATCAACTACTATACCCATCGGTATTTGTGAGGATGTTCCTGTTGTGGTTGCAAACATTACTATTTTAATGTACTTTGTTATTCTTGATATTCCCGAGGACGACAGTATGTCGATCATCCTTGGTAGACCTTTTGTAAATACTGCAGGGGCTATTATTGATTGCAATAAAGGCAATATCACTTTTCATGTTAATGATAATGAGCATATGGTACACCTTTCGAAGAAACAACCTCAAGTTCATAGTATCAATTCTACTGGAAAAATTTCAACGATTACTATTGGAGGTTTTGAATTCCCTCTTCCTACTGTCTAAAAGAAATATGATATTCTTATTGTTGGGGACATGCATATACCCGTTGAGGTAACTTAGTGTTATTCGAAAATTCTCCGATTTCATGTTATTTGGAAGAAGTTTTTTAACAAGACTTGATCAACCTTGTTAGTGGATTTCCTTTTGAAGAGCATGAGATGGATGAAGTTAGAAAGCACAACCTTCTGTACCCTCCTTTTACTTTCTATTATTTAGAATAAATAAAGCAAAATTAGTATTTTCTATCTGTTTTCTGAATCATCTGTGCAATAAAAAATACCTAGAAAATAAAAGTTCTCCAAATGTCCTGAAAATTGAGTATGATTTTCTGTAGAATATTTGAGAATTTCTGGCACTTAGAACATACCAGGGGACCCAACATTTGGTCACGAGGGTGGAGGGCGCCCCCTACCCACCCCCCCCGGGTGCATCCCCCTGCCTCGTGGGCACCACGTGGACCCCCTCCACTTATTCCAGCACCCACACACTTCGTCTTCCTCGAGAAAAAATCATCCCATAGCTCAAACCCGTGTTCTAGCTCGTTTTGCTGCCATTTTCGATCTCCTTGCTCAAAGCTCCATTCACAAAACTGCTTTGGTGGGTTGTTCCTCGGTATGTGACTCCTCCAATGGTCCAATTAGTTTTTGTTCTAGTGCTTTATTTATTGCAAATTTTTGCTGCTAAGGTGACCCTGTTCTTAAGCTTGCGTGTCAAATTTATATGGTCTAAAGTAGTTTTAATGCATGATATAGCCTCTAGGCACTTGTGGGAGTAGTTGCTATCAATCTTGTTGAGTTTGGTTCACTTTTATTTTGAGTCCTTAAAAATTTCAGAAATTTTTCAGAGGAAGAAAAATGTTTAGGAAAATGTACCAAGGTGGTTCTTCAAGGAAGCAAGAACCGAGGCCTGCGATACGCGAGCCTGACCTTGAACCACGAAGAGAAGCTCCAGTACGGCCTTGCGAATGGTCGTTGGATGAATTTATGATCCAAGCTGGCTTCAAGGCTGAATTTGATGAGTATGTGCGTAATGTTGAACTTGAGGACTTCATATCAGATAAGTGTCGCCAATACTATCACCTCACTAATTCCTTTGTGCGGAGGTTTAACTTTACATCTAAGCGCAACACTCATACTATTATATTTGACCTCTATGATAAATCATATACCATGGACCTTAAATATTTTAACACTTCTTGTAAAATCCCATAGTGAGGCATCTTTAGTGAACCTTGATCTGAATATAATGATTTTCTTGCTAGTATCATCGTGGGAGAAACTAGAGATATCACACAAGCTACCATAGAGAGCATTCATTTTCGTAACATACATTACTTTGCTTTCTTTATAGGTAGATGCATTCACGGTAAAGATGAGCTTTGTCTCATGTGCGTCCCAGATCTTAGTGTCCTCAAGAGTGCGGTATTAGGCGATAAACGATATAACTTGGGGGCATTGTTGCACAAAGGTTACATCTTAATGGTAAAAATGGAGATTTATTTGGTGGAATTTATGCAACTTATTTAGCTGATTATCTCGGGATAGCCATAAATGAAAATGATATTGAGTTGCCACCTGTTTTTCTAGATTATAATGCTATAGTTCGCCATCAGTTTCTTGATAGGAACGAACAATCCCTCCAGTACCGACTAATCTTTGACAAACGATGTGTTGTCCATATTACTCTTCCTGCTCCTACTTTCTTCAACTTTCAGGCAAACAGGAGATATTTTATAACCAGGGAGGAGAAAATGAATATGAGAGGAGGACGGAAGCGGCTCGCCTCCATGCTGCAGCTCTCCAGACAGTAGCTGCTCCATCTCAGTACAACCCTGACTACAACTTTGGATATCCGCCAGGCCAGCTGTGGCCATAGACCAACTTAGGCCAAAAGCCTAAGCTTGGGGGAGTACATAGTACTAGATATTAGGCCAATAACGACCGGCACCCCACAATGCACGATTGTTATTGGTAAGATGAGCCGAACGCACGTCTAAAGTAGATCCGCAAAACCTCCTAATTTTCAGTTGCTCGTGTGGTCAAATATCTCTAAGGATTCCTACAAAATATCTCTTCGGTTTGAGAGTACTTGGCGTCCCTCTCCCCTTGATTCAGCGCCGCCGGAGAGGGCATCCCATCGCCGCTGTAAAGATCCCGCAAGAGCAGCGCCCTGCACAGGCCAGGCTAGCTACGCCCGGATCAAGTGCCACGCGCAGCCCCACCCCTATATTTAGCGGCCGATGGTGGATCCACAGCCCGCGGCCGGATCTGGAGCGCCGTCTATACGACCGGACTCGCCACCATGGGCATCTTCCTCTTGTCCTTGGTGATGAGCGCCCGGGCCAAGAAGTGGATTCAGGTGAGCGAGGTCATGTGGGTTGCGGGAGCAAGGGAGGGCAGGAGGCGGGCCGGCCGGCAGCAGCTTTCTGTTCGGGGATGCTGGAGCACGGCCATGAGAACCATCGCCTCTGCTTGTACGCCGCGGTCGGCGAGCCGCCAGGGACACGCCGCAGCCGGTAGACTTCTCTCACATCTGGGCAGTGACACCCTCAAGGATCTCCCGCCTCTAATCTTTTTTTCCTTCTATGATACATGCACATCTTGGAGAAATCATGCATCTTGTTTCCCTGTAGCAGCCAGGTGAACGGGCAGAGGATAGGGCATCCCTGCGAGTTCTCAAGTACTCTAGTGGTGAAATCCTTGAGGAGTTCTATAGTTTAATCAGTTCACACGAAAATCTAATATTACCCCCATCTGTTATCAGCTAGCAGAAGTGTACAATATAAAGCATCTCCGTAATGTGCAGTCTGCTCCAAAGAGACCCCAGCTTGGTATGTATTATTCCTTACAATTAATTACTGCCCACATTGCCAGTCACAGGAGAACAAACTCTACAGATATTTCATTTCACTCAAAAACTGTGCATATGCAGGGATTTGATTACCTTAGGAGCCATAATGTTTTGCCTCCTCAATGGGCCATGCACAACAAGGACCTCATGTGACGCCCCAGTAAGTCCGTTTGTGTACTTGTTCACCTTTTAGTATATTGTCTACGTCTCGCAGGAACCATCTGTTGATGTGTGTTTGCAACTTGTGGAAAGAGCTGTTGGAAGGTATGCGACCAAATGATTAATTTCTCACTATTTTTCTGTAGTAGGGAACTTTGAAAATGTGATTAATATCAAAGAGGAACGATGCGACCATGAACTCCAACTCCACTAGCTTGAAGAACCAACACACCACATTTTTGTGGCGCACTTGAGCTTCTCAGTTGGACTATAGATGGTAACTATAGTGTCATATAGTCATATTAATTTTATGTATATTGCAATTGTAGTGTCATATAGTCATATTAGTTGTATGTAGTGCAGACAACTAGTACTGAAGGTTTCGTCTTTTTCTCTTTTCTTTGCTAAGCCTATAATTTGGAGATTAGCACACTAATTAATTCCTTCAATAGGATGTGTTCTATAGGTTACGACTAAGAGTTTCATATATGTATGTGTATCACTTATTCTTGAGCAGAATAGTATTTTTTTCAAGCAGAGTACAGTAGTGTTCAGAGTTAATTAGTTGGGTATATACCAACAACCAAAAAAATCTCAATTAACTTGAAATCACTAAAATGTGCTCGAATTATACAAGAAAAAAATCAATTAATATTTCCTCAATGGTTTTTCTTTGTCGACTATATAAGAATTTGCATAAAGACATGTTCCAATGTACATGTAAAAGTACATAAGTTTATTTGCCTTAACATGAATCCATATGCTATTATCCTTTTGCTAATTCATTTATATGTACTGACATATAAATTATTTATGATTTTGTAGAATGGACGGTCCACCGTTATAGAAGCATCATGAGGCATTGTAGTCATTGACAAATAATGATTGCATCCCAAGACCGAAGATATATGTGGTCGTTAAAAGTGATACACATATACCCCAAAGTTATTCCATATGAGTCCACCATACCTACCTATATGCGGTATCTACCTGCCGTTCCAAGTAAATTTATATGTGCCAAACTCTAAACCTTCAAATGAAATTCTATTTTGTATGCTCGAATAGCTCATGTATCAACTAGGGTTGTCGATATCTTCCATGCTAGGTGGGTTATTCTCATGATGAGTGGGCTCCGCTCATCATTCACAAGAAAATGGCAGGTAACCGGGATGCCCAGTCCCATGCTCAAATCAAATAAAAATATTTGCAAACAAAACTCCCCCGGGATTGTTGTTAGTTGGACAGTACCCGTTGTTTTGGACCAGTCGTGGAATGTGCTCATTGGTGGTGGATCAGTATAAACTTTACCATTCTGTTTGGGAACCGCCTATAATGTATGTAGCATGAAAGATATCGAGATCTCTTGGTTGTTATGTTGACAATGAAACTATGCCTCTCAAAATATTATTTATCTCTGTTTCAAAACTCGAGCTCAGGCACCTCTGCGAAGGGCATACCTATTTAATTTTATGTTGAGTCATCATCCTCTTATTAAAAAGCACCAGTTGGAGAGCACCGCTGTCATTTGCATGCATTGCTATTATTTACATTGAGTATGACTGTGATTGGATCTCTTTTGCCATGAATTACAATGTCTAGTCAGTCCTTGATCTTCAGGGGTGCTCTGCATTTATGTTTTGCAGTCTCAGAAAGGGCTAGCAAGATACCATCTTGTTATATCTTATTATGATTGTTTTGAGAAAGTGTTGTCATCCAAGATTTATTATTATTGCTCGCTAGTTGATTATGCCATTGGTATGAGTAAATATGAGACCTAAATGTTATTATGAATATGGTTAGTTCATAATCTTTGCTAAAAGCTTGAATGCTGACTTTACATATTTGCAAAAACAAGATCAAACAGATTTGTAAAAGTTTTTCTTTATCACTTTCAGTTTGTCAACTGAATTTCTTGAGGACAAACAAAGGTTTAAGCTTGGGGGAGTTGATACGTCTCCAACGTATCTACTTTTCCAAACACTTTTGCCCTTCTTTTGAACTATAACTTGCATGATTTGAATGGAACTAACCCGAACTGACGCTATTTTCAGCAGAATTGCCATGGTGTTATTTTTGTGCAGAAATAGAAGTTCTATGAATGACCTAAAACTCCAAAGAGTCACGTTTTGGAATTAATAAAAAGTATTGGCGAAATAATCAACAGAGGGGGACCCACACCCTGTCCACGAGGGTGCAGGGCTTCATGGGCCAAGCCCAAAAGTAATGTCGCAAATCATAGAAAAACTTTTTCTTTTGTTGGTATGTGAAGCTAGGCGGTATAAATTTAGCAACAATATAATTAGCATAATCAGCATACCATGGAGTGCTACGAGAAGTACTTATGACATTTAGTTGCTTATCAGGAAAGCTATCATTAATAGGTAGTGGGTCATCAAGAACATTCTCTAGCCTAGACAAGTTATCTGCAATGGGGTTCTCAGCTCCCTTTCTATCAACAATATGCAAATCAAATTCTTGAAGCAGGAGAACCCATCTTATAAGTCTAGGTTTTGCATCCTTCTTTTCCATAATATACTTAATAGCAGCATGATCAGTGTGAATAGTAACTTTGGAATCAACAATATAAGGTCTAAACTTATCACAAGCAAACACCACTGCTAAAAATTCCTTTTCGGTAGTAGCATAATTTCTTTGAGAACTATCTAGAGTCTTACTAGCATAATGGATAACATTTAATTTCTTATCAACTCTCTGCCCTAGAATAGCACCTACAGCATAATCACTAGCATCACACATAATTTCAAAGGGTAAATTCCAATCAGGTGGCTGAACAACAGGTGCAGAGACTAGTGCTTTCTTAAGTATTTCAAATGCTTCTACACAATCATCATCAAAGACAAACGGTACATCTTTTTCTAATAAATTAGTCAGAGGCCGAGAGATTTTTGAGAAGTCCTTAATGAACCTCCTACAAAATCCGGCGCGACCAAGGAAACTTCTTATACCTTAGGACATGGCACCTTTTCAATATCATCGACCTTGGCTTTATCAACTTCAATACCTCTTTCAGAAACTTTGTGCCCCAAGACAATACCTTCATTAACCATAAAGTGGCACTTTTCCCAATTCAAGAGAAGATTAGTTTCTTCACATCGCTACAAAACTCGATCAAGATTGCTTAAACAATCATCAAAAGAGGAACCATAGATGGAAAAGTCATCCATGAAAACCTCACAAATCTTTTCGCAAAAGTCAGAGAATATAGCCATCATGCATCTTTGAAAGGTAGCAGGTGCATTACATAAACCAAAAGGCATATGTCTATAAGCAAAAGTACCAAAAGGGCATGTAAAAGTAGTCTTTGATTGATCTTTAGCTGACACGGGTATTTGAGAGAAACCATAATAACCATCTAGAAAGCAATAATGTGTATGTTTGCATAGTCTCTCTAGCATTTGATCAATAAAAGGTAAGGGGTAATGATCTTTCTTAGTAGCTTTATTTAACTTACGGAAATCAATTACCATCCTATAACCTGTGATAATTCTTTGAGGGATCAATTCATCTTTATCATTAGGGACAACAGTAATACCTCCCTTCTTAGGGACACAATGAACAGGACTTACCCACTGATTATCAGCAACGGGATAAATTATACCTGCCTCCAGAAGCTTTAGTATTTCTTTTCTTACCACTTCTTTCATTTTAGGATTCAAACATCGTTGAGGATCACAAACTGGTTTGGCATGAGCTTCCAAATTTATTTTATGTTGACATAGAGTGGGACTAATGCCCTTAAGATCATCCAGAGTATATCCAATAGCAGCACGGTGCTTCTTCAGAGTTTTCAATAATCTTTCTTCTTCATGCTCTGAAAGGTTAGCGCTAATAATAACAGGATATATTTTATTTTCATCAAGATAAGCATATTTAAGATTATCCGGCAACGGTTTAAGCTCAAACACGGATCACCCTTGGGTGGAGGAGGATCCCCTAGGATTTCAACAGGTAAATTGTGTTGCAGAATAGGTTCTTGTTTAAAGAATACTTCATCTATTTCCCTTCTTTCATTCATAAACATATCATTTTCATGATCTAGCAAATATTGTTCAAAAGGATCACTAGGAGGTACAGCAATAGAGGCAAGACCAATAATTTCATCCTTACTAGGAAATTCTTCCTCACGATGTTGTTTACTAAATTTAGAGTAATTAAACTCATGAACCATATCATCCAAGCCAACAGTAACAATATTCTTTTCGCAATCTATCGTAGCATTAACAGTACGCAAGAAGGGTCTACCGAATATAATGGGACAAAAGCTATCTTGTGGAGAACCAAGAACAAGAAAATCAGCGGGATATTTGGTTTTCCCACACAAGACTTCAACATCTCTAAAAATTCCCATTGGAGATATAGTATCTCTATTTGCAAGTTTAATTGTAACCTCAATTTCTTCTAACTCTGCAGGTGCAATCTCATGCATAATTTCTTTGTATAACACTAGTGCAGAACCGGCCTTTACTGCCGGTTCATGAAGGCCTTTAGTGCCGGTTCGCCAACCGGCACTAAAGAGTGGGGACTAAAGGTCCCCCCCCCCTTTAGTACCGGTTCATCACGAACCGGCACTAAAGTGCCACCACGTGGCACGAGCCAGGCCCGTTTGCGTGTAGGGCATTAGTACCGGTTGGTAACACCAACCGGTACTAAATGTTTGGGTGTTTTTTTATATTTTTTCTTTAATTTTGTGTTTTCAATTTAATTTAGTGATTGTTTTACATTATAATGAGTTGTTAAATCATTAGGTGAAAGTACCGCGGATTAGGTTCGACTGGATGCATTGGATAGCTAGCTAAGTGATCAAGTATATGCCATATCCATATTAATTATACTTGATCAACTATAATATATACGGATATGGCATATACTTGATCACTTAGGTAGGATCCATCCAGCTGAAACTAATCTGCGGTTTCTTTCATTAAATGATATAATAACTCATCATCATCATCATCATATTAATCATCATAGTCATGCATTACCGCTAGCTATATATATATCTAATCACCACCAGCACTACTAGCTTAAAGAAGAAACATTCACTTGTACCAGAAGCAAAAATATCATCGAGTTCAACATGATTGTCATGATATTTTAAGTGTTCATATATAACACCACAAAAGCAAATCACTTAAGTTCAGAACGAAAGAACACGGACATGAAAGGACAAGTACTAAGAGCAGCATGAACTAGCTAAATCACTCCTGCTAGCTACTCTCTCTCTCGTAAAATAGCATAGAACATGTATAACTCTCCTGATTCATCAAACTGGAGCATGCCGATGAACCTGTCTCCTAATCGTGGGTTGCGCTTCTCATTGCTGCCCCCTAGTACTTCTCTGCGATCGTTAACAATTTTCCTCCAATCTTTCACTATTAAGCATTCATCGCTTTTAGAAATCCTGAATGCATTAATGTGCAATGCAGGATATCTTGGTCGTAAGCTAACAATTGACATGCGACCTTTAATCTCGATCCCCTGAGGCACAACTGTCATCGGGAGTCCCTGTTGAAGAACATCGTATAGTACTTAATTAATATACTTAGCAATGATAGTTTAGCAGAAAAATTATGTATGCAAAAGATGCACTGAGGACAAATAGTAAAAATCTTACCATCATTCCTAAATAGATGTGACCGTAGTTCAATACCATCACTATTGGTCGCACATTTTGAGTACTAATATTTCTAAGTGCAGGAAGAAAATTTGTCTTGACAGTATGAAGATCCTCAAGCCGTGAAACATAATGACTTATCTCCTCGCAGTTTAGTTCAGCTCCGGGACAGTAGTAAGTCCTGTCTACCAAGCGCCGGACATGTTTGGTTGAATGGAGATAAGTTGTCAATAGAAATTAGTTGTCAATTATTTTTGAATAAGCAATATCAAAGAAAAAAATATAGTTGAGAAGAACTCACATAATGGTAGAACTGGAGGCGTCTGCACATCGACGCATATGTCTCTATTACCTTCAATATCATCTTTCGGACGAATATAAAAGGTGATAATCATACCAGGCTCAAATGCATAAGCCTTGCATAGTGCTTGCCAAGTTTTGCATTCAAAATAGGTGTACGTGTGTGCATTGTATACTTTGACGTTGAAAGTATAACCATCATGCTCAGTTTTCAGGTAAACTCTCTTTACCTCCATAGTTTCCATATCTTTGAAACCTATCTTATCCAAGACAAAAATTCTTGCATGGCAGGGGATGCGCTAGTAGAATAGTGAAAATTAAAAATTATAAGTCAGGCAAATGAAGCATATATATAAGTCATGCTTAAGTACGAAAACAGACTTGTTGTTGTGACTTACTGTATCGAATTCGAAGGTCTCATCCAGCTTGATGCTGAATCGCCTACCATCAACAAGGAAATTTCTGTCGCACTGGCCGCGCTGGTCTTCACAGTATTCGCACATAATGAAATTTTTTCCATCGTCAGACGACATTTCCTATGTTCATATTAGGCGAGACATTAAACACTTACTAATTCAATTAATTCAACTATTTCTATTAATTCAACTAAGCATTCACTAAAAATAAACTAGTTCTATATATTAATTCAACTAGTTCAACTAAACATTACTAAAAATAAACTAGTTATATTAATTCAATTAGTTCAACTAAACATTTACTAAAAATAAACTAGTTATATTAATTCAAAAAGTTCAACTAAGCATTTACTAAAAATAAACTAGTTCGAT
>NC_057813.1:664891744-664905889 GCF_018294505.1 Triticum aestivum | reverse complement strand
GTTTATAAACCCAGCCGCGGCTGCCCTTTCAAACACCTCTATATAGCAGGCTTCTGGGCCTAACTAGGGTGCGCTGCCCTGTGAGCCTGCTAGTGCCATGACGTGTTCACAGCAAAACAGTTCTTTTCAGCAAATAACCCAGCAATAAAGAAACTGGGGATGTACAAAAAGTCAATCAAATTAAAAAATATACCCAATTGATAGCCCCACAACCCGTAACTGCAGATGACTAGACAACACAATCCCTTGCACTTAGCAAGAACATGGCGCACAACGTTCACAACTAGAGAGAGCAACCAGAGGAAAAGTATAGTTCATGGTGGAGGGAGTGGTGAATTACCTCTATAGCGATGCTGGTCTTTCTCGAGGAAGTATTGGTCGTCCACGGTCTGGACGAGCACAGGATCAAGTATAGTTCCTCTCTTGCATCCAACCAACATTTAGGGCTAGCCCTGGCATCCAACCAACATTGCACAATGGGGCAAAGAGATCCAAATGTATGGCATGGGAAGATCTTCACAGCCTTCTTTTGGCGAGTTGTACATGAAAAAAAATAAGATGATGGTACTGTAAATGGTAAAGTTGCAAGTCAATAAGATCAGAAACATACTATTGTGTTCACAGTTATTAGTAAAGCAACAATCAAAACTAGTGATAATGCACAAGCAACCTTTGCATATGTCTATATGATCAAACATTACAGAATTATAATTGTTATTCTCATCTCACTCACAAGTGGCTCTATGAACATGCCAGACACACAACACTGAACATG
Organism: Triticum aestivum; assembly: GCF_018294505.1. Classification (NCBI taxonomy): domain Eukaryota; kingdom Viridiplantae; phylum Streptophyta; class Magnoliopsida; order Poales; family Poaceae; genus Triticum; species Triticum aestivum. The sequence goes on along the minus strand of NC_057813.1, from coordinate 664,905,114 downwards.
CGAGACAAAAATATAAAGAAGCTATTTTACAGATTTACAGTGACATATTTACCCTACTTGTTCATCGATAGAGTCACTACCAATTTTGCGCAATAGCTACTAAACCTTAACAAACAATGCAGCGTACACGTAAATTTGCTAACTGATCGTGACTTAATAATAATATGCATTTGGACAGAAAGCAGCATATCAAGAAATATTTTTCAATGAACGAACTCATCAAAGAGGACATGACACAACCAACACTAGCTACAAATCGCAAGCGATATCTACTAGCATAGTTAACCAGAACAATTACAAACAACAGAGGAAACCATGAATATGTAAATGGATGAATGGTTCTTTGGGTCTGAATTTGCTGAACTATCGAACGGTCTAGCGTTCAAGGATCTTAGTTTTTCTGAATGGTCTAATAATTATTCAGTTTACTAAACTATTGAACTGCTTCTTTGGATCTGAATTTGCTGAATTATCAAGCAGTCTAAGAATTTTTCATTTTAGTAAACTGCTATGTAGTTTCTTGGCTGTAGATAGATGCAGTAATGGACAGTGTTAGTGACATGATCATGCCTTCCCTGTTAACAAGCATGAGATGTGGTCTAGTTAACTCACCATCTCAACTGGAATATGCATTTGAATGGCACTCAATCAGTTGCAATGGCCCAGGTAATTAGCTTAGGCAGCACTCTATTATTATGTCAGGTGCTCACCAAAAGGCCAGACACATACAGGGTTGCCACGTCCACTATACTTCTTCCTTAGCCCACAAGCTATTGTACTAATTAAGATATACGTACTACTCACAGGAAAAGCAAAGCAAAGAAACCTAGCTCACACATAGGATTCCTGTTACATACTTACATCCTAATTAATCGAACATGCCCATATGAAATGCATAATCTAGTCCCATGTAAGTAATGGGTGTCCCAACACTAATCATGAGTCCCCACATGCATTTAGTCTTACAGTTGGGGTCAGTAACTTAATATAGAGTGAAAGAGATCTGCTGGATATAAGCACATTTTCTCTAGGATAACTAGCTAATTACTACGTAATGTAGGAAACGTAGCACTAATAGCATACCAAACTTATTAGGCACAGTAAATATAAGATGCAATGTAACTGAACAAAAGGAAAACAACCTCCGGCACATAGTGGCTTGTCAGAGTTATTGTGACTTGGAGGTTCACTTGAGTAGAACATGTTGGTACGAGGCAGCTGGCACAGGAAAACCCTCACGTTGCAATCCAACGAGGCAGTAAGGATCAGCAAAATGTTTTTAGTCTCTAGTCTAAAAGCCAACACGGCAGCTACGGGACTTGCTTCACCTTCTACGAGGATTGCCTCGGTTGCGTGTCCATTGTTCGTGTTGGTCTCGGTGCAAGCATGCCATCGACGGGCACATGAACATGAACAGAGTGCGGTGGAATGCTGCTGCATTGCTCTCAATCAGAGCATAAATCTACATAGATTCAAACACAATTTAAGATGAAGTTTTCATCCATTTAATCAGTACAAGTTCTGGAAAGAAAACAACAGGCACAATTGCTTCTAGGCACAAAGCAATAACCTGGAGGACAAAGTGCAGGGGATCGCCTCAAAAGACACAGCAGCTGGAGTTCCACGAGGGCAAGTTCACGGGATCCAACCACGCCTGGACAAAATATACAAACACCTCACATTAATAGATGCTCCAATTGCATCAAAAATCAAAGTGTGTCGCTTAATATGATGGGCGTTATAGCATGGAACGGGATGCCTCCGTCCTTGCTAGGAAAGAGGTGGCGGAGGAGGAGGCCTAGATGCTTCGGCTTCTCCACGAAACCAAGCATGACTTCCGCTTCTTCATCTTCGTCCTCGTCATCATCATCATAGCCCGAGGTGGCCGCAGCCACGATCACGGTGGAGGCGGGCAGAGGCGACGAGTCGGGGCAGGTGTGGCGACACGGTCGAAGTCCAGCAGTAACAGTCAGGGGCGTGGGCTTGGTTCAGTTTGCAGCTGAGGTCGCCCAGCAGGCCGTCTCCATCTACAGGAGTTGGTCACTGGGGGGCGGCTGCCGCACATCCCGTCGACGGCTCACTCACCAGTGTGTGGCGACTTGGCGGGGTAGAGGAGCGGGCGGCGCGATTGGAGTGGGGATGGGGATGGGTGCGATGGAAGAGGGGAAGGCTTGATTTGGGCATGGCGTTATGGCTGGGTGGGGAGGGGAATCACCGTGGCCCGATCTCCGCCTGCTCCGACGAGATCAAGGGGAGGATTGGGCTGGCTTGAGCAGGGAAGATCCCGCCATGGCCGCATCGGTGAAGAAGGGCTAGGGCGCGCGAGGGTGGCGGGACGGTGCGGGACGTCGTGTCCGGCGCCGTAGGTGGCGACGGCGAGTAGATGGGGACGAGGAGATCTAAGTTAGGGTTGCGGGAGGAGGAGGTGTTCCCTGGGATCTGAGTTAGGGTTGCAGGAGGGGAAGTGCGATGGGAGAGTGAGGCCGGCGGCGGGTGGGTGGGTGGAAGGGACGAGGGGTGAGAGGGTGAGTGGGTGTGGGCCGTTGGATCTGGGAGTATCCGACGGTCTCTGATGCTAGATCCGCGTGACATGCCGATAGACCAATCAGAACGAAGTATAGACTTTGATGATGTTATGACCTTCTAAATTGGTCGTAATTGATTAACAATAGGTAGATGCTACCAGTCAGCTAGATGATTTTGCCTAGAAATCATCCGCCTAGCTAGCCGCCCGATCTGTCCATTGGTGGTCGTTCGATCACATCAATATGTCACAATAGCACCGAGCATGAAAAAGCTTCAACGCAGCACCAATGACATCCCCATGAAGCTCCATTGCATCTCTCGACGGTGCTTCAAGAGTTCCAGCGCAGCACCACGGCGCCCGACGAAGCTCCGTTGCAGCATCGGGGAGATCCAACGCAGCACCATGACAACCGGCGGTAAGTTTCCTTCTCTTTTTTTGACAATGTTTGTTAAGGTTCCTCATAAGTAGTAGTATTTTTCCCTCGAATAACAAAAAATACATTTTCCATTTTTCGAGTGCACAAAATGAGTTTTTTTTGTGAAGGAGCTACTATATATTTGTTGCAAAATTGGACCAAATCATTTTTCTAAAATAATAGGTCATATTTAATGCACAATTTACCAAATGGTTGGGTGCAAGAAGTTTTGATCCACCTCTCGTGAAAAAGACAAATTTCCGCCGATTCAGCTGGAAGCGGGTCGAATTTGAACTGTAGCTGCCTTGTAGTTTGCTCTTTATTTTTTCCAAAAATCATTTCTAGGTACATAAGTATCTATTTAATCAGAGAAACATCAAAAGTTTTCCAAGCTAGGAACGGTCAAGCCCGTCGTTTTGAATGCATTTTGAAACGGGCATAAAAAATTCGAAAAAAAACAAAAAAATTGGAAAACCTTCGCATTGTGTCATTATGTGTGACCAAGTTTCCAGGAAAATAATAAACTTGTAATACAGAAATTATTTTAAAAAACTGTTCTCAGAAATGAGCTATCATGCGTGAAGATGCACGACTTTCAAGCCAAATGATCAATCTTATGACCACATTCATGGCATAGTTTGTTCAAATGATCTCATATTGTGCACAAGGGTGCATCTTGGAATTCCAAACAATGTTGCCTAAGGGAGTTTTCATTTTCTTTGCACGGAAAATTCATTTTCCATTTTTTGAGTGCCTGAAATGAGTTTTTTTTGTGAAGGACCTACCATACATTTGTTGTAAAATTGGACCAAATCAATTTTCTAAAATACTAGGCCATATATAATGCACAATTAACAAAATGGTTGGGTGTCAAAAGTTTTGATCCACCTCTGGTGAAAAGAACAAATTCCCGCTGATTCAGTAGGAAGCGGGTCAAATTTGAACTGCAGCTGCCTCATAGTTTGCTATTTATTTTTTCCAAAAATCATTCCTAGTTACATACGTACCTATTTAATCATAAATACATGGTTTGGTGGCGATACGTCGAGGTTTGGACGGTGACCGAGGGCCCCAACTCTAGAGCGCGTAAACTCGCATGCCCGCCGCGTGGTCACCGCATGACCGTGGCGTTGCCATGTGTTCTAGGCAGCCTAGACATGTCTAGTGGGTTGGGCACTCCCTATGTAGGTGCTAGGAAGAAAATCACAACATAAGATTCTCACGAGGAGACCGATCGATGCTCAAACATGAATAAGCAGCCAAATGTTTGATTAGCGGTACGGGAAATGCACATGGCTAATGGGCGTGAGTTTTGGCTGAGGATGATCAGTTACTAAGAAGACCATCTTCACAAATTTTCAGCTCAAAATGAGGAGCCTAGGTGGTACTTGCTTTGCAAAGTATCACACTGGACATAAATACGAATGTTGAAGCTGGGCTCAAAATAATGAATGGATTGAGCTGGCATTTGGTGGAGGATGGTTATTTGGGCATAGGAAAGCATAGTAGAAAATGGATACCATTTGGACATGCCAAAGTGGTACTTCCTTCACAAAGTGTTTTTCTGAACAGAATAGGAAATGAATATTTTCGAATTATTTTTTAACTAGGCAAGGAAGGTTTTTTACATATTTGACGAAGATATGACCCAAAGAATTTATGATATTTTTTTGGGAATTTTGGGAAGGACAGAAATATAGGTTGCTTCACAGCCTAGGGCAAAAACTGCCACATGGACATGACACATAGGCAAAACTGATGAGGTGGCGCCTAGTCATAGCAACCCACCACAATTACAAGGTTATGACCATCTATATTGGTCATGATCAGCTAGAAATAAGGCAGCGGACCAGTGCTATCTGCTTTATGACCATTTCGTGTAAGGAAATTACGACCTTTCTGACCAAAATGGTCGTCATAGTTTAGGGTTTGGAGCCCCCCGAACAGCTTTTGACCAATTGGTCTGAAATTGTCATAGATCTTGACCAATTCTTCCAGGGTCACTGACAGAAGGTCACTAGTTGACATATTTCTTGTAGTGCATCACCAATTTCATGATGCTCACCGCCGTGCGTGAGTAATCCCATCGTAGGCTTGCTGGACGGTGATGGGTTGGATGAGATTTACCATGTAATCGAGTTAGTTTTGTTAGGGTTTGATCCCTAGTATCCATTATGTTCTAAGATTGATGTTGCTATGACTTTGCCATGCTTAATGCTTGTCACTAGGGCCCGAGTGCCATGATTTCAGATCTGAACCTATTATGTTTTCATGAATATATGTAAGTTCTTGATCCTATCTTGCAACTTATAGTCACCTACTACGTGTTATGATCCGGAAAACTCCGGAGTGACAGTAGTGGGGACACTTCCCGGTGATGACCATAGTTTGAGGAGTTCATGTATTCACTAAGTGTTAATGCTTTCGTCCGGTACTCTATTAAAAGGAGGCCTTAATATCCCTTAGTTTCCAATAGGACCCTGCTCCACGGGAGGGTAGGACAAAAGATGTCATGCAAGTTCTTTTCCATAACCACGTATGACTATATTCGGAATACATGCCTACATTACATTGATGAACTGGAGCTAGTTTTGTGTCACCCTATGTTATGATGAATTGCATCCCACATAATTATCCATCATTGATCCATTGCCTACGAGCTTTTCACATATTGATCTTTGCTAAGTTACTTCTCCGTTGCCACTATTATGATTGCTACAAAACTGCTACTATTACTTTTGCCACCGCTACCATTACTTCCATACTACTTTGCTACTAAATATTTTGTTGCAGATATTAAGTCTTTCAGGTGTGGTTGAATTGACAACTCAGCTGCTAATACTTGAGGATATTCTTTGGCTCCCCTTGTGTCGAATCAATAAATTGGGTTGAATACTCTACCCTTGAAAACTGTTGCGATCCCCTATACTTGTGGGTTATCAATAATCAAGACGAAGTGGGATAGAGTCGGCGGAGGAGCGCATGTCATCATCGGTGCAGAGGGTGCGGAGGACCTCATCCCCAGGAACCGGTGACTGGAGAGGCCGGTGGTTCCTGGCAGGGTGGAGTACATGAGCATGTCGTTCGGCACTGGCAGGAGGCCAAGGACTGGCCACGCGGAGGGTGCACGGGAACCAATAAGGTTCTACATGTAGATCCATGACCAGGAGGACATCGCCATGCTCATCATCCCGCCTGCCTTCAGGCCAGTGATGAAGCAATGGCTGGTCACCGGCCCTCCTCGTGTCGTCTTCAGCCTCTCCGCCAACAAGTGGTGCGAGTTCTCGGTCCAGGTGCAGATGTTCAAGGGGCACATGGTGGCTTAGGAGGGGCTGGGAGTACTTTTTCCAGCGTCACAGGATCGTCCCTGGCAACCTCCTAGTTTTCAGGCTCTCTGGGCATCAACGCCAACACCTCGAACATCTGCAAGGTCCAATGCTCCAAGCATAGTTGCATCGGTGACATCAAGCATGGCATGCAGTTTGTCTGTCTGAAGTATGAACCGAAGTAGTTTAGGTCTGAACTCAAGTAGTTTGATGTGAACATGTCTATATTTTGCCCGGGACCAGCACCCTGGGGTCCTGCATGGGCATGGCATGGCATGCTGTTTAAACTTATGTCTAGTAGTGTTCTTATGCTATTTATGCCTAGCTTATCTACATATTTTCATGTTTTTGCTTTGTTCTTCTGTTGTTGTTCTTGTTCTTGATCATCATCTGTGTTGTGTGCTGTCAAATGGGTGGTAAGTCCACCACATTTGAAAGGGATGAGCAGACCAGGTACTTGCACACATCCAAACAGTTGTGTTTGCATCTGCTCACCCCTAAAGCACAAACACAGGAAACCAAACAACTTGCACCCATCTGGCCTTGATGCAATGCAGACAACCAATCAACTTGCAGATGTTTGTTTTCTACGTGCATATGCTTAGCCAGGCCAAACTGGGAAAAGCATGCAAAGTGGAAAAAAACGATGCAGGTAACCAAACGCATCCCTAGGGACTCTCATTGAAGGGTACCTCGCGGCTTGCACACTTGGTTCGGAAGGGAGACGAGACGTGGCCACAGTCCCAGGGGACGGCAAGAACCACTATCGCCGCCGCCGAACGTTTGCTTTCTCTTCTTCCTAGGGCAAGCTGGCCTTCTCCCGCGAGGTACACCGCCCCCCTCCAACTCCCCTCCCCTCCATCTTCATCTAGGGTTTCTCAATATTGCCGCCACCGGTTGGTGCACCGTTCGCCTCGTCATCCCCGGCGAGCTCGCGAAGCACACCGTCCCTGAGAGCCACCACTGGATCCTCTCCCCTTTCCAGCACCACCGCTGTGAGAGGTCCTTCCTGTTGTTCCTCTGCATGCTTCCCCATCACATTCCTCCTCCCCTTGTTTGTAGTTGGTTGATGCAGGATCTGGACTACTATTTAAGACAACTCCAACCCTTTTTTTATGTTATTTATGTGTGCCTTAAAATTATACATGTAGATGCTCAAGTAGGATCTCTACCTTTTGGTACTGATTTTATACTCCATAGTAAATTACATCTTGCATTGTTTAGAAATATATGCATTTTGTTGCCTAATATGTGAAATATTAGGGTCAATATCTACTGTTGCTTCTTGTTTTTCTCTACTAGTTCTTCTACATTCAAGTCTAGCAGTACCTTCGTTTTCAAATATGTAAGGAATTGCTTCCGAAAGGACACTGCCTGCTACCTTATACATCTACTTGTTGAATGTTCAACTTTGCAAAATGCAGTGAACACCTATTATGAAGTTAGAACTGTTGTAGCGTCACTCTGTATATCTTGCTTGCGTCTTGTCTGAATAAAGTTAAAAGTTAAGAAATAACTGAACCATACTGCTCTAGAGCAGGAACTAATTGAAACCATTTTTTGTTTTCCCAGTCAATGAGAGAAAGGTACAACGAGCTTTTCATATGTAAGTTACAAAGGTCAGCAAGGCATTCCTTCTTGCAGTTTGACGAACTAATGAGAAAACATGCCGAAGTTAACTGTTACTGGTGTGACTTGCTAAGATCAGTAAAATACACGCACACAAGAGCTGTAGTATATTTATGTGGTTGCTAACTGAGCATATGCATGCACATGTCTGAACTGAGAATATAGTTAAGCTCCTATTCCTGATTAGCTTAGAACATACTCCCTCCGTAAAGAAATATAAGAGCATTTAGATCACAATTTTAATGATCTAAACGCTCTTATATTTCTTTACAGAGGGAGTACATTATTTTTTGCGAATGAATGCTTTATCTGCATACTTATTTGAATATAGTGCAAATAACATGAAGAAATAGAACCATACTGTTTGGCAATCAGCAAGAAAGTAATTGTAGTTTATTTTGTTAGAGAAATAGATAGACTTTGGTAGTATATGTTCAGATTGTCGGAACAAGTTCTCATACATATCTCTGGAGTCTTGGTATATATTCCCTCCGTCCCAAATTTTTTGTTTTAGATATGTCTAGATACGGATGTACCTAATACTAAAACGTGACTTGATACATTCGTATTTAAACAAATCTAAGACAAGAATTTTGGGACGGAGAAAGTACTTATATACTAAGGCCTTATTCTTGGAGAACAGAAGTTCAGAAAGGTCGTGGTGTTGCTCTGTACAGGAATTGCTTACATGCAGGGGAGGGGAGGAATGTAGGGGATTGGTGTAGGGGAGGAATTCACCAAATCCCCCTATGCCAAACCTCTTGATCACCCCCACCTGCCTCCCCTGCGATTTCTTGTTACTTCCTCCGAGTGTTGATGAAGAGGATGCCAACTCTGTCCATTAGAGAGAGGTCAATCAAGCTTTAGACGACAGGCCAATAGAGTGGTACTATCAAGTGGTACCAAAAGGCTCCCACACTTGGGTGCCTATTAACCATTTAGTTTATTATATGAGCCCAATATCTGCTATTTATGCAACCTTACAGGGGATATGTCAAATGCAAAGAATAGTAGCGTATCAAGTGTAATGAATTGTAAATGCCTAATATTCTACTCCCTCCGTCCCAAAAAATAAGCGTAGTGGTTTTAGTTGAAATTTCACAAACTTTAAACTAATACCATGACACTTATGTTGGGACAGAGGGAGTACAAAATAAAACAAAACCATACTTGTCTAATTATTTGTTCTAGCTGGTTCTTGGAGGGGAGAACGCAATGCAGGTCAGTGCACAGATATAGTACTTTTTTTTACTATTAAAGATATAGTACTATGGAAGACAGAAGCCATGTTGAATCTTGGAATAGAGAGGGCAGAGGGGGATTATGAAGCAATAGTTGTGGTGAATAAAGAAAACACATCAGATATTCAATAGGATATTGTAGAACTGAACATATCGATAAGTAGATGGAGAGAAGAAGTGATTTGCAGAAAAAACTAAGGACATGGATCATTTTTATTTCCAAATTTTAGAACTTTGTGAAAACGTGCAATTTGATTTGCTAGGAAGAAAATGCCATGTTATTCATTTGGATTGAAAGAAAATACAATATACAGGTGATCCCATTCCCATCCGAGAACAACAGTGTATAACTTAAAATGCACGCATAACTACAACATCAATGAAAAGACACAGATGAAATGCTTTGTCAACATAAACACAAATAATGGCATAGAGAAAATCATGAGCATTGTTGCAACTATAAATCTAAGAAGCATGAGCACGGTTGCAGATTATTTATCCAAGGTCCTACAAACAAAACAAAGAACTCATGAGGTGTCCCTTAGCTTTAGTTGTACTTGAAGGCAACAAATCTGCTAAGGAGCAAACTATCAAATACTACCTGCAGGTTTATCCGGACGACCACAGTTGAGGTCAGCCGACATTGCTTCATGATAGCGGCATAATCCATGTTCGGCCAGGAGGCAGAGCACGGTGGAATTGACACGCGACAATAAAAACAGCAAGAAATTAGTTATGTACTATAAATTACGGAGCATATAATAACACCAAGATTTCCCCATTCCATCAATACCGAATTTGTGCACGGGGGTGACTATTATATAAAACTAAGGACGCTTACACCACTTGAATTTCGTGAAGTAAAAAGCCAGAAAGTAAGTCACTGGAATCATTGTAATAATCCAATTGACTGCATCAGTCATGAATCATGATGTATATGAGACCTGCATCCGAACTTGGAGAAGAATTTATTACTCTCTGGAACCATAGAGTTTGTAGAGAGCAAGACAGGGCCATGATGTGCAGCTATGCTGCTATTTTCCTCCCCACCTCATAATCTTCTTTTTCAGCTGTTGCAGGCTTGGTGATGACTTGCTGCACATTCTGTGCAGCGTCAACATCACCTTCATGTAAATTGACATTGGTCATCCAGGCTTTGCCCCGTTTTGAATGCACATAATCTTTTCTCAAAAAAAAACTTGGAGAAGAATGAAGCTGTATTTCCACTTATTGCTTCACCATAGTAAATATGTTCACCATGAGCTGCAGGCATTGAGGCCAGATGAAACATCCACTGAGAAGACACAAATATGAAAAAGGCCCAGAATTAAGATATCTGCTATTTAGATTACCAGGCCTAGGCTAATCTGGTATTGGTGACATTCTAGTACAGAGAAAGTATTAGCGTCACACGAACAATTACACGGATAACAAAATAGTACTCCATCCACAAGAATACACTATCAGAGAATGATTCACAACATAACACATTGGCACGTACTCTAGAAGACACCGGACAAGTAGCACAGACGGGCACTACATCAAACTAAAAAGAAAGTAGATTGACAGAAAGCACCGCATATCGGCGAGATCTTCATCGACATTGGAACTCCATCCAGAGAGCACTCAGCCACGCAGCACGACGAAACCGTCTTCGTTCACCGGATAAGAGGAGTAATCTTTGTACTCAAATCTCTTCACGCCATCAGACGTATACTCTCCCCAGTACTTCTCGTGCTCCTCTTCCAGCTTAGCTATGAAAGCGTCGAAATCGTCGGCTGATTCCTCTTGCCCCTGCTTTTGCTTCGAGATCTTGCCCACCTCGGAGAAGCCGGCGTCTGCCTCCGCCTTTTTGAAGGCCGCTTCTCCGTCGGAACTGCATCCCTTGCTCGGATGGTGACGACCGGCCGCCGAAGCCTTCCTTTTGGTGCTGCGCTGGCCCTCCCCGCAGACGGCCGCGTCCTTCGCCTTGCTGCACTGCTTGGGCGGAAACTCTCTGCTGGCCATCGCTCCTCGGATCAGATCTAATCACCGGAGGCTGGACGGAACTCAGGCAACTTGTGTAGGGGCTGCTTCAATTTAGCACTCCCCGTGGTCCGAAAAACCCTAGCAGCTCTGCTCCGTTTCGAAGATGGATTCCTTCTTCGTATCGAATTCCTAATTTTTTTAGAGGTACGAATTCCTAGATAAATAAGGCCATCCCGGTGCTCCTATTTAGCGTTGCGGCTGTCGGGGAAATCGATTCTGCCCATAGGTTTTTTTTCGGGTGTCTGCCCATAGGGTTTTCAGTAGGGCTGCAGCCGCTGCTGCCTGGTCCCCTCGCCTTCGGCTGCCCCCTAAACATTGAGAGATGGGAGACCTTGCATCTTCAAAAGTTTTATGTTATTTGTCTTCGTCTAGTGAACCTCGTATTTTGTAAAAGAAAAAAAGAATATCGTTCTTCTGGTCGTGCCATGGGCTTACAGAGTTTTTTGTCCTCGCAGATTTGATTATTCAGATTTGATGAGTTTATGTCGGTGTTTCGAAATTTCTTTATTGGTTTGATTTTTTGTGGAGTTGAAATCTTATATCGACACTGTAGTGAAGATATTGTGATCCGACGGCTTGCTCTTCAAAGGGATCATCCCCGGCCCGAGTACGTTCATCGACCAAGGTTTTCCTTTTTTTTGGATGGGCAACTCAAGGCGCTTTAAAAACCATTCATAGTGACGGCTTGATGCAAGCAAGCGCTCTGTTCGCGTCAAGCGACACATAGTCACCCCTGTTGGTGAAACGCACAGGTGAGAAAGTGAGCAGCGCCATATCTTCTATATCTAAATAGTTAACACCCACTAACCTATTTTTCCTCAACATAAAAGTATGTTACCTCATCATTCAACATGCATTGAGAAAGACCAACCACAACATGCAACCATTCATAATAAAAAGCCACCTGAACATGCAAACAGAATTTACATACTATTATGATACTTATATTATACAATAACCAAACAAGACAAATTACTTTTTTCAGTTTGAGTTCTCGTATTGTTACTCTACATATTCATGCTTCATACAACCAACTCTCATTGAATATATTGCAAAAAATTCCCGCAACAATGCATTGGGTATTTATTTTTTAGAGAGCAATGCCATATTGTGCCGGCCCGCAGTGCATACCAGCTTAGGGAAACCTTCTAGAAGGGTCTAGTCGGTTCAGGTCCAGCTATTTCCTTTCTTTTCTTCTTCTAATGTTTCTTACCTACTTTCCTTGTTTTCTTTTTCTTTACTTAAGTGTTTAGGAATTTTTCTAAAAAAATTTGGACTTTAAAAAAATTAGTCTGTTCAAAACAGTGTTTGGAAAATTTTAGGATTTTTTTTGTTTTCAAAGATGGTTTGGAATTTTAAAAAATGCTATTGTTTTAAAATTTTATTCAGAAGTTAAAAAATGTTCACATTTTGAAAATTACAAAAAAGATCAGAATTTAATAAAATATTTCTGTTTGCAGAATTTGTTCTTAAATTAAAAAATGATCAAAATTAAAAAAACATTTTCAAGATGTGTTCACAAATTTAAAAAATTGTTTGAGAATCCTTTTAAAATGTTGCGGTCTCAAAAGTATTTGAAACTTCGAGCTAATGTTCATATTTTTCAAAAATCGTTCGGATGGTATTAAGCGTTCACTTTTATTAAAATGATTTTTTCCAAAAAAATGTCTGAAATTTTCCAAAACTGACAGAGAAACAGTACGACAGTGACCAAATCGCTAGAGTATATCGCCTACCTAGTGGCGGAGCCAGGATTGAAGCAAGGCCCGGGCCTAAAAAAAATTCCGCCGCAAGGGAGAAGCTTAACGTCCATAAGGCTTCTAGCTACCTCACAAGATACCCCATACTAAATATGTCTCAACTGAACTAAAAATTTAGAATTTAAACTCAGTGCTTAACGATACAACAACATAGATAAAAATATGACAAAAACTATAAAGAACAGTACATGATTTGGGCCTTCTTTTCTTTGGGCTGCACCCCAGGCCTGCAGAAATACCTATATATTTATAGCCTATTAAATTTTCCACGCCCCGGGCCTGGGCCCTGGGTGCCTGGGGCCCAGCTTCGCCCCTGCGCCTAGCTACTATTTCGGGGTCGGTATAGTGCAATATTTTACTACTATTGCTGCCTAGAATAAGTCGGACCAGTAGACAGCGCACGTCACATAGGAACGACCCGGTGGATAGCCCCCACGCATGTAT